>NW_027488417.1:0-97539 GCF_051014445.1 Colletes latitarsis
TCTAGGTTAGGTCTGGGATTTGCTCTCATCAGGCTCATTCTTTCGCATATTTCTTATACTTGATGGCTAGATCCTGGGCTATTTCTGGATTGTATCACGTAGTAACGTGGTACCACGCTGAAACAGTCAATTAAACCTGGTCTTGATAAATATTTTAGAGGATAACGCATGTTAGGTCTGGGATAGGTCTAGGATTTGCCCTCATCAGACTCATACCTTCGCACACTTCACATACTCGTTGAACAGATCCTGGGTTATTTTCTGGTTTGGATCACATAGTAATGTGGTACCACACTGAAACAGTCGATTAAACCAGGTTTCGATCAATATTTTAGAGGATAACGCAAGTTAGGTCTGGGATAGGTCTGGGATTTGCCCTCATCAGGTTCATACTTTCGCGTTTTTCACATACTTGTTGAACTGATCCTGGGTTTTTTCTGGTTCGGATCACGTAGCAATGTGGTACCACACTGAAATAGTCAATTCAACCTCGTCTTGATAAATATTTTTGAGGATAACGCATGTTAGGCCTAGGTTAGGCCTGGGATTTGCCCTCAACAGACTCATACTTTCGCACACTTCACATACTCGTTGAACAGAACCTGGGTTATTTTCTGGTTTGGATCACATAGTAATGTGGTAACACACGGAAACAGTCGATTAAACCAGGTTTCGATCAATATTTTTGAGGATAACGCATGTTAGGTCTAGGTTGGGCCGGGGTTTTTCACTCATCAGACTCATACTTTCGCATTCTTCACATACTTGTTGAACGGATCCTGGGTTTTTACTGGTTTGGATCACGTAGTAATGTGGTACCACGCTGAAACAGTCAATTAAAACTGGTTTCGATCAATATCTTAGAGGATAACGCATGTCAGGCCTGGGTTAGGTCTAGGATTTGCCCTCATCAGTCTCATACTTTCGCATATTTCTCATACTTCATGGCTGGATCCTGGGCTCTTTCTGGATTGGATCACGTAGTAATGTGGTACCACACTGAAGCAGTCAATTATACCTGGTTGTGATCAATATTTTAGAGAACAATTCATGTTAGGTCTAGGTTAGGTCTGGGATTTGCTCTCATCAGGCTCATTCTTTCGCATATTTCTCATACTTGATGGCTAGATCCTGGGCTTTTTCTGGATTGCATCACGTAGTAATGAAGTACAACACTGAAACAGTCAATTAAACCTGGTTTCCATCAATATTTTAGAGGACAACGTATGTTAGGTCTAGGTAAGGCCTGGGATTTGCCCTCATCAGGGTCATACTTTCGCAGTTTTAACATACATGTTGACCTGATCGAGGATTCTTAATGCTTTGGATCACGTAGTAAAGTGGTACCACACTGAAACAGTCCATTAAACCTGGTTTGGATCAATATTTTAGAGGATAACGCATGTTTGGTCTAGGTTAGCCCTGGGATTTTCACTCATCAGACTCATACTTTCGCATTCTTCACATACTTGTTGAACGGATCCTGGGTTTTTTCTGGTTTGGTTCACGTAGTAATGTGGTACCACACTGAAACATTCAATTAAACCTGGTCTTGATAAATATTTTAGAGGATAACGCATGTTAGGTTTGGGTTAGGTCTAGGATTTGTCCTCATCAGGCTCATACATTCGCATATTTCTCATACTTGATGGCTAGATCCAGGGTTTTTTCCGGTTTGGGTCACGTAGTAGTGTGGTACCACACTGAAACAGTCGATTAAACCTGGTTTCGAACAATATTTTTTAGGATAACGCATGTTAGGTCTAGGTTAGGCCGGGGATTTTCCCTCATCAGGCTCATACTTTCGCATTCTTCACATACTTGTTGAACGGATCCTGGGTTTTTACTGGTTTGGATCACGTAGTAATGTGGTACCACGCTGAAACAGTCAATTAAAACTGGTTTCGATCAATATTTTTGAGGATAACGCATGTTAGGCCTGGGTTAGGTCTAGGATTTGCCCTCATCAGGCTCATACTTTCGCATATTTCTCATACTTCATGGCTGGATCCTGGGCTCTTTCTGGATTGGATCACGTAGTAATGTGGTACCACACTGAAGCAGTCAATTAAACCTGGTTGTGATGAATATTTTAGAGAACAATTCATGTTAGGTCTAGGTTAGGTCTGGGATTTGCTCTCATCAGGCTCATTCTTTCGCATATTTCTCATACTTGATGGCTAGATCCTGGGCTTTCTCTGGATTGCATCACGTAGTAATGAAGTACAACACTGAAACAGTCAATTAAACCTGGTTCCGATCAATGTTTTGGAGAATATTTCATGTTAGGTCTAGGTTAGGTCTGGGATTTGCTCTCATCAGGCTCATTCTTTCGCATATTTCTCATACTTGATGGCTAGAGCCTGGGCTTTTTCTGGATTGCATCACGTAGTAATGAAGAACAACACTGAGACAGTCAATTAAACCTGGTTTCCATCAATATTTTAGAGGACAACGCATGTTAGGTCTAGGTTAGGCCTGGGATTTGCCCTCATCAGGGTCATACTTTCGCAGTTTTAACATACATGTTGACCTGATCGAGGGTTTCTTCTGCTTTGGATCACGTAGTAAAGTGGTACCACACTGAAACAGTCCATTAAACCTGGTTTGGATCAATATTTTAGAGGATAACGCATGTTAGGTCTAGGTTAGCCCTGGGATTTTCACTCATCAGACTCATACTTTCGCATTCTTCACATACTTGTTGTACGGATCCTGGGTTTTTACTGCTTTGGATCACGTAGTAATGAAGTGCAAAACTGAAACAGTCAATTAAACCTGGTTTCCATCAATATTTTAGAGGACAACGCATGTTAGGTCTAGGTTAGGCCTGGGATTTGCCCACATCGGGGTCAGACTTTCGCAGTTTTAACATACATGTTGACCTGATCGAGGGTTTTTTCTGCTTTGGTTCACGTAGTAATGTGGTACCACACTGAAACATTCAATTAAACCTGGTCTTGATAAATATAATAGAGGATAACGCATGTTAGGTTTGGGTTAGGTCTTGGATTTGCCCTCATCAGGCTCATACTTTCGCATATTTCTCATACTTGATGGCTAGATCCTGAGTTTTTTCCGGTTTGGGTCACGTAGTAGTGTGGTACCACACTGAAACAGTCAATTAAACCTGGTTTCCATCAATATCTTAGAGGATAACACAAGTTAGGTCTGGGATAGGTCTGGGATTTGCCCTCATCAGACTCATACTTTCGCACCCTTCACATACTCGTTGAACAGATCCTGGGTTATTTTCTGGTTTGGATCACATAGTAATGTGGTACCACACTGAAACAGTCGATTAAACCAGGTTTCGATCAATATTTTTGAGGATAACGCATGTTAGGCCTAGGTGAGGCCTGGGATTTGCCCTCATCAGGGTCATACTTTCGCAGTTTTAACATGCATGTTGACCTGATCGAGTGTTTTTTCTGCTTTGGATCACGTAGTAAAGTGGTACCACAACTAAAACAGTCACTTAAACCTGGTTTCGATCACTATTTTAGAGGATAACGCAAGTTAGGTCTGGGATAGGTCTGAGATTAGCCCTCATCAGACTCATACTTTCGCACACTTCACACACTCGTTGACAAGATCCTGGGTTTTTTTCTGGTTTGGATCACGTAGTAATGTGGTACCACACTGAAACAGTCGATTAAACCTGGTTTCGATTAATATTTCTGAGGATAACGCATGTTAGGTCTGAGATAGGTCTGGGATTTGCCCTCATCAGGCTCATACTTTTGCAGTTTTAACATGCATGTTGACCTGATCGAGGGTTTTTTTCTGCTTTGGATCACGTAGTAAAGTGGTACCACACTAAAACAGTCAATTGAACCTGGTTTCGATCAATATTTTAGAGGATAACGCATGTTAGGTCTGGGTTAGGTCTGGGATTAGCCCTCATCAGACTCATACTTTCGCACCCTTCACACACTCGTTGACAAGATCCTGGGTTTTTTTCTGGTTTGAATCACGTAGTAATGTGGTACCACACTGAAACAGTCGATTAAACCTGGTTTCGATTAATATTTCTGAGGATAACGCTTGTTAGGTCTGGGATAGGTCTGGGATTTGCGCTCATCAGACTCATACTTTCGCACACTTCACATACTCGTTGAACAGATCCTGGGTTATTTTCTGGTTTGGAACACATAGTAATGTGGTACCACACTGAAACAGTCGATTAAACCAGGTTTCGATCAATGTTTTTGAGGATAACGCATGTTAGGTCTAGGTTAGGCCTGGGGTTTTCACTCATCAGACTCATACTTTCGCATTCTTCACATACTTGTTGAACGGATCCTGGGCTATTTCTGGATTGGATCACGTAGTAATGTGTTGCCACACTGAAACATTCAACTAAACCTGGTCTTGATAAATATTTTAAAGGATAACGCATGTTAGGTCTGGGAAAGGTCTGGGATTTGCCCTCATCAGACTCATACTTTCGCACACTTCACATACTCGTTGAACAGATCCTGGGCTATTTTCTGGTTTGGATCACATAGTAATGTGGTACCACACTGAAACAGTCGATTAAACCAGGTTTCGATCAATGTTTTTGAGGATAACGCATGTTAGGTCTAGGTTAGGCCTGGGGTTTTCACTCATCAGACTCATACTTTCGCATATTTCTCATACTTCATGGCTAGATCCTGGGCTATTTCTGGATTGGATCACGTAGTAATGTGGTACCACACTAAAACAGTCGATTAAACCAGGTTTCTGTCAATATTTTTGAGGATAACGCAAGTTAGGTCTGGGATAGGTCTGGGATTTGCCCTCATCAGGCTCATACTTTCGCGTTTTTCACATACTTGTTGAACAGATCCTGGGTTTTTTCCGGTTTGGGTCACGTAGTTGTGTGGCACCACACTGAAACAGTCGATTAAACCTGGTTTCCATCAATATTTTAGAGGACAACGCATGTTAGGTCTAGGTAAGGCCTGGGATTTGCCCTCATCAGGGTCATACTTTCGCAGTTTTAACATACATGTTGACCTGATCGAGGGTTCTTAATGCTTTGGATCACGTAGTAAAGTGGTACCACACTGAAACAGTCCATTAAACCTGGTTTGGATCAATATTTTAGAGGATAACGCATGTTAGGTCTAGGTTAGCCCTGGGATTTTCAGTCATCAGACTCATACTTTCGCATTCTTCACATACTTGTTGAACGGATCCTGGGTTTTTTCTGGTTTGGTTCACGTAGTAATGTGGTACCACACTGAAACATTCAATTAAACCTGGTCTTGATAAATATATTGGAGGATAACGCATGTTAGGTTTGGGTTAGGTCTAGGATTTGTCCTCATCAGGCTCATACATTCGCATATTTCTCATACTTCATGGCTAGATCCTGGGCTGTTTCTGGATTGTATCACGTAGTAATGTGGGACCACACTGAAACAGTCAATTAAACCTGGTTTCCATCAATATTTTAGAGAATAATTCATGCTAGGTCTAGGTTAGGTCTGGGATTTGCTCTCATCAGGCTCATTCTTTCGCATATTTCTCATACTTGATGGCTAGATCCTGGGCTTTTTCTGGATTGCATCACGTAGTAATGAAGTACAACACTGAAACAGTCAATTAAACCTGGTTTCCATCAATATCTTAGAGGACAACGCAAGTTAGGTCTGGGATAGGACTGGGATTTGCCCTCATCAGTGTCATACTTTCGCAGTTCTAACATACATGTTGACCTGATCGAGGGTTCTTAATGCTTTGGATCACGTTGTAAAGTGGTACCACACTGAAACAGTCCATTAAACCTGGTTTGGATCAATATTTTAGAGGATAACGCATGTTAGGTCTAGGTTAGCCCTGGGATTTTCACTCATCAGACTCATACTTTCGCATTCTTCACATACTTGTTGAACGGATCCTGGGTTTTTTCTGGTTTGGTTCACGTAGTAATGTGGTACCACACTGAAACATTCAATTAAACCTGGTCTTGATAAATATTTTGGAGGATAACGCATGTTAGGTTTGGGTTAGGTCTAGGATTTGTCCTCATCAGGCTCATACATTGGCATATTTCTCATACTTCATGGCTCGATCCTGGGCTGTTTCTTGATTGAATCACGTAGTAATGTGGGACCACACTGAAACAGTCAATTAAACCAGGTTTCGATCAATATTTTAGAGAATAATTCATGCTAGGTCTAGGTTAGGTCTGGGATTTGCTCTCATCAGGCTCATTCTTTCGCATATTTCTCATACTTGATGGCAAGATCCTGGGCTTTTTCTGGATTGCATCACGTAGTAATGAAGTACAACACTGAAACAGTCAATTAAACCTGGTTTCCATCAATATCTTAGAGGACAACGCCAGTTAGGTCTGGGATAGGTCTGGGATTTGCCCTCATCAGGGTCATACTTTCGCAGTTCTAACATACATGTTGACCTGATCGAGTGTTTTTTCTGCTTTGGATCACGTAGTAAAGTGGTACCACACTGAAACAGTCCATTAAACCTGGTTTGGATCAATATTTTAGAGGATAACGCATGTTAGGTCTAGGTTAGGTCTGGGATTTTCACTCATCAGGCTCATACTTTCGCATATTTCTCATACTTCATGGCTAGATCCTGGGGTACTTCTGGATTGGATCACGTAGCAATGTGGTACCACACTGAAACAGTCAATTAAACCTGGTCTTGATAAATATTTTAGAGGATAACGCAAGTTAGGCCTGGGGTAGGTCTGGGATTTGCGCTCATCAGGCTCATACTTTCGCGTTTTTCACTTACTTGTTGAACTGATCCTGGGTTTTGTCTGGTTTGGATCACGTAGCAATGTGGTACCACGCTGAAACAGTCAATTAAACCTGGTTTCGTTCAATATTTTAGAGGATAACGCAAGTTAGGTCTGGGATAGGTCTGGGATTTACCCTCATCAGGCTCATGCTTTCGCGTTTTTCACATACTTGTTGAACAGATCCTGGGTTTTTTCCGGTTTGGATCACGTAGTAGTGTGGTACCACACTGAAACAGTCAATTAAACCTGGTTTCGATCAATATTTTTGAGGATAGCGCATGTTAGGTCTAGGTTAGGCCTGGGATTTTCAGTCATCAGACTCATACTTTCGCATTCTTCACATACTTGTTGAACGGATCCTGGGCTTTTTCTGGATTGCATCACGTAGTAATGAAGTACAACACTGAAACAGTCAATTAAACCTGGTTTCCATCAATATTTTAGAGGACAACGCATGTTAGGTCTAGGTAAGGCCTGGGATTTGCCCTCATCAGAGTCATACTTTCGCAGTTTTAACATACATGTGGACCTGCTCGAGGATTCTTAATGCTTTGGATCAAGTAGTAAAGTGGTACCCCACTGAAACAGTCCATTAAACCTGGTTTGAATCAATATTTTAGAGGATAACGCATGTTAGGTCTAGGTTAGGTCTGGGATTTTCACTCATCAGACTCATACTTTCGCATTCTTCACATACTTGTTGAACGGATCCTGGGTTTTTTCTGGTTTGGATCACGTAGTAATGTGGGACCACACTGAAACAATCAATTAAACCTGGTCATGGTAAATATTTTAGAGGATAACGCATGTTAGGTCTGGGTTAGGTCTAGGATTTGCCCTCGTCAGGCTCATACGTTCGCATATTTCTCATACTTCATGGCTAGATCCTGGGGTATTTCTGGATTGGATCACGTAGCAATGTGGTACCACACTGAAACAGTCAATTAAACCTGGTTTCCATCAATATTTTAGAGGACAACGCATGTTAGGTCTAGGTAAGGCCTGGGATTTGCCCTCATCAGGGTCATACTTTCGCAGTTTTAACATACATGTTGACCTGATCGAGGGTTCTTAATGCTTTGGATCACGTCGTAAAGTGGTACCACACTGAAACAGTCCATTAAACCTGGTTTGGATCAATATTTTAGAGGATAACGCATGTTAGGTCTAGGTTAGCCCTGGGATTTTCAGTCATCAGACTCATACTTTCGCATTCTTCACATACTTGTTGAACGGATCCTGGGTTTTTTCTGGTTTGGTTCACGTAGTAATGTGGTACCACAATGAAACATTCAATTAAACCTGGTCTTGATAAATATATTGGAGGATAACGCATGTTAGGTTTGGGTTAGGTCTAGGATTTGTCCTCATCAGGCTCATACATTCGCATATTTCTCATACTTCATGGCTAGATCCTGGGCTGTTTCTGGATTGTATCACGTAGTAATGTGGGACCACACTGAAACAGTCAATTAAACCTGGTTTCGATCAATATTTTAGAGAATAATTCATGCTAGGTCTAGGTTAGGTCTGGGATTTGCTCTCATCAGGCTCATTCTTTCGCATATTTCTCATACTTGATGGCTAGATCCTGGGCTTTTTCTGGATTGCATCACGTAGTAATGAAGTACAACACTGAAACAGTCAATTAAACCTGGTTTCCATCAATATCTTAGAGGACAACGCAAGTTAGGTCTGGGATAGGTCTGGGATTTGCCCTCATCAGGGTCATACTTTCGCAGTTCTAACATACATGTTGACCTGATCGAGGGTTCTTAATGCTTTGGATCACGTAGTAAAGTGGTACCACACTGAAACAGTCCATTAAACCTGGTTTGGATCAATATTTTAGAGGATAACGCATGTTAGGTCTAGGTTAGCCCTGGGATTTTCACTCATCAGACTCATACTTTCGCATTCTTCACATACTTATTGAACGGATCCTGGGTTTTTTCTGGTTTGGTTCACGCAGTAATGTGGTACCACACTGAAACATTCAATTAAACCTGGTCTTGATAAATATTTTGGAGGATAACGCATGTTAGGTTTGGGTTAGGTCTAGGATTTGTCCTCATCAGGCCCATACATTGGCATATTTCTCATACTTCATGGCTAGATCCTGGGCTGTTTCTTGATTGAATCACGTAGTAATGTGGGACCACACTGAAACAGTCAATTAAACCAGGTTTCGATCAATATTTTAGAGAATAATTCATGCTAGGTCTAGGTTAGGTCTGGGATTTGCTCTCATCAGGCTCATTCTTTCGCATATTTCTCATACTTGATGGCTGGATCCTGGGCTTTTTCTGGATTGCATCACGTAGTAATGAAGTACAACACTGAAACAGTCAATTAAACCTGGTTTCCATCAATATCTCAGAGGACAACGCAAGTTAGGTCTGGGATAGGTCCGGGATTAGCCCTCATCAGGGTCATACTTTCGCAGTTCTAACATACATGTTGACCTGATCGAGTGTTTTTTCTGCTTTGGATCACGTAGTAAAGTGGTACCACACTGAAACAGTCCATTAAACCTGGTTTGGATCAATATTTTAGAGGATAACGCATGTTAGGTCTAGGTTAGGTCTGGGATTTTCACTCATCAGGCTCATACTTTCGCATATTTCTCATACTTCATGGCTAGATCCTGGGGTACTTCTGGATTGGATCACGTAGCAATGTGGTACCACACTGAAACAGTCAATTAAACCTGGTCTTGATAAATATTTTAGAGGATAACGCAAGTTAGGTCTGGGATAGGTCTGGGATTTGCCCTCATCAGGCTCATACTTTCGCATATTTCTCATACTTCATGGCTAGATCCTGGGGTATTTCTGGATTGGATCACGTAGCAATGTGGTACCACACTGAAACAGTCAATGAAACCTGGTCTTGATAAATATTTTAGAGGATAACGCAAGTTAGGCCTGGGGTAGTTCTGGGTTTTGCGCTCATCAGGCTCATACTTTCGCGTTTTTCACATACTTGTTGAACTTATCCTGGGTTTTTTCTGGTTTGGATCACGTAGAAATGTGGTACCACGCTGAAACAGTCAATTAAGCCTGGTTTCCATCAATATTTTAGAGGACAACGCATGTTAGGTCTAGGTAAGGCCTGGGATTTGCCCTCATCAGGGTCATACTTTCGCAGTTTTAACATACATGTTGACCTGCTCGAGGATTCTTAATGCTTTGGATCAAGTAGTAATGTGGTACCACACTGAAACAGTCCATTAAACCTGGTTTGGATCAATATTTTAGAGGATAACGCATGTTAGGTCTAGGTTAGCCCTGGGATTTTCAGTCATCAGACTCATACTTTCGCATTCTTCACATACTTGTTGAACGGATCCTGGGTTTTTTCTTGTTTGGTTCACGTAGTAATGTGGTACCACACTGAAACATTTAATTAAACCTGGTCTTGATAAATATTTTGGAGGATAACGCATGTTAGGTTAGGGTTAGGTCTAGGATTACTCCTCATCAGGCTCATACATTCGCAAATTTCTCATACTTCATGGCTAGATCCTGGGCTGTTTCTGGATTGAATCACGTAGTAATGTGGGACCACACTGAAACAGTCAATTAAACCTGGTTTCCATCAATATCTTAGAGGACAACGCAAGTTAGGTCTGGGATAGGTCTGGGATTTGCCCTCATCAGGGTCATACTTTCGCAGTTCCAACATACATGTTGACCTGATCGAGGGTTCTTAATGCTTTGGATCACGTAGTAAAGTGGTACCACACTGAAACAGTCCATTAAACCTGGTTTGGATCAATATTTTAGAGGATAACGCATGTTAGGTCTAGGTTAGGTCTGGGATTTTCACTCATCAGACTCATACTTTCGCACACTTCACATACTCGTTGAACGGATCCTGGGTTTTTTCTGGTTTGGATTACGTAGTAATGTGGGTCCACACTGAAACAATCAAATAAACCTGGTCTTGATAAATATTTTAGAGGATAACGCATGTTAGGTCTGCGTTAGGTCTAGGATTTGCCCTCGTCAGGCTCATACTTTCGCATATTTCTCATACTTCATGGCTAGATCCTGGGGTATTTCTGGATTGGATCACGTAGCAATGTGGTACCGCACTGAAACAGTCAATTAAACCTGGTCTTGATAAATATTTTAGAGGATAACGCAAGTTAGGTCTGGGATAGGTCTGGGATTTGCCCTCATCAGGCTCATACTTTCGCGTTTTTCACATACTTGTTGAACTGATCCTGGGTTTATTCTGGTTTGGATCACGTAGCAATGTGGTACCACACTGAAACAGTCAATTAAACCTGATCTTGATAAATATTTTAGAGGATAACGCATGTTAGGTCTGGGATAGGTCTAGGATTTGCCCTCATCAGACTCATACTTTCGCACACTTCACATACTCGTTGAACAGATCCTGGGTTATTTTCTGGTTTGGATCACATAGTAATGTGGTACCACACTGAAACAGTCGATTATACCAGGTTTCGATCAATATTTTTGAGGATAACGCATGTTAGGTCTAGGTTAGGCCGGGGATTTTCACTCATCAGACTCATACTTTCGCATTCTTCACATACTTGTTGAACGGATCCTGGGTTTTTTCTGGTTTGGTTCACGTAGTAATGTGGTACCACACTGGAACATTCAATTAAATCTGGTCTTGATAAATATTTCAGAGGATAACGCATGTTAGGGTTGGGTTAGGTCTAGGATTTGCCCTCATCAGGCTCATACTTTCGCATATTTCTCATACTTCATGGCTAGATCCTGTGCTGTTTCTGTATTGTATCACGTAGTAATGTGGTACCACGCTGAAACAGTCAATTAAACCTGGTTTCGTTCAATATTTTAGAGGATAACGCAAGTTAGGTCTGGGATAGGTCTGGGATTTACCCTCATCAGGCTCATGCTTTCGCGTTTTTCACATACTTGTTGAACAGATCATGGGTTTTTTCCGGTTTGGGTCACGTAGTAGTGTGGTACCACACTGAAACAGTCGATTAAACCTGGTTTCGATCAATATTTTTGAGGATAACGCATGTTAGGTCTAGGTTAGGCCTGGGATTTTCACTCATCAGACTCATACTTTCGCATTCATCACATACTTGTTGAACGGATCCTGGGTTTTTTCTGGTTTGGATCATGTAGTAATGTGGGGCCACACTGAAACAATCAATTAAACCTGGTCATGATAAATATTTTAGAGGATAACGCATGTTAGGTCTGGGTTAGGTCTAGGATTTGCCCTCGTCAGGCTCATATTTTCGCATATTTCCCATACTTCATTGCTAGATCCTGAGCTATTTCTGGATTGGATCACGTAGTAATGTGGTACCACACTGAAACAGTCAATTAAACCTGGTTTCGATCAATATTTTAGAGAATAATTCATGTTATGTCTAGGTTAGGTCTGGGATTTGCTCTCATCAGGCTCATTCTTTCGCATATTTCTTATACTTGATGGCTAGATCCTGGGCTATTTCTGGATTGTATCACGTAGTAACGTGGTACCACGCTGAAACAGTCAATTAAACCTGGTCTTGATAAATATTTTAGAGGATAACGCATGTTAGGTCTGGGATAGGTCTGGGATTTGCCCTCATCAGACTCATACCTTCGCACACTTCACATACTCGTTGAACAGATCCTGGGTTATTTTCTGGTTTGGATCACATAGTAATGTGGTACCACACTGAAACAGTCGATTAAACCAGGTTTCGATCAATATTTTAGAGGATAACGCAAGTTAGGTCTGGGATAGGTCTGGGATTTGCCCTCATCAGGTTCATACTTTCGCGTTTTTCACATACTTGTTGAACTGATCCTGGGTTTTTTCTGGTTCGGATCACGTAGCAATGTGGTACCACACTGAAATAGTCAATTCAACCTCGTCTTGATAAATATTTTTGAGGATAACGCATGTTAGGCCTAGGTTAGGCCTGGGATTTGCCCTCAACAGACTCATACTTTCGCACACTTCACATACTCGTTGAACAGAACCTGGGTTATTTTCTGGTTTGGATCACATAGTAATGTGGTAACACACTGAAACAGTCGATTAAACCAGGTTTCGATCAATATTTTTGAGGATAACGCATGTTAGGTCTAGGTTGGGCCGGGGTTTTTCACTCATCAGACTCATACTTTCGCATTCTTCACATACTTGTTGAACGGATCCTGGGTTTTTACTGGTTTGGATCACGTAGTAATGTGGTACCACGCTGAAACAGTCAATTAAAACTGGTTTCGATCAATATCTTAGAGGATAACGCATGTCAGGCCTGGGTTAGGTCTAGGATTTGCCCTCATCAGTCTCATACTTTCGCATATTTCTCATACTTCATGGCTGGATCCTGGGCTCTTTCTGGATTGGATCACGTAGTAATGTGGTACCACACTGAAGCAGTCAATTATACCTGGTTGTGATCAATATTTTAGAGAACAATTCATGTTAGGTCTAGGTTAGGTCTGGGATTTGCTCTCATCAGGCTCATTCTTTCGCATATTTCTCATACTTGATGGCTAGATCCTGGGCTTTTTCTGGATTGCATCACGTAGTAATGAAGTACAACACTGAAACAGTCAATTAAACCTGGTTTCCATCAATATTTTAGAGGACAACGCATGTTAGGTCTAGGTTAGGCCTGGCATTTGCCCTCATCAGGGTCATACTTTCGCAGTTTTAACATACATGTTGACCTGATCGAGGGTTTTTTCTGCTTTGGATCACGTAGTAAAGTGGTACCACACTGAAACAGTCCATTAAACCTGGTTTGGATCAATATTTTAGAGGATAACGCATGTTAGGTCTAGGTTAGCCCTGGGATTTTCACTCATCAGACTCATACTTTCGCATTCTTCACATACTAGTTGAACAGATCCTGGGTTTTTTATGGTTTGGTTCACGTAGTAATGTGGTACCACACTGAAACATTCAATTAAACCTGGTCTTGATTAATATTTTAGAGGATAACGCATGTTAGGTCTGGGATAGGTCTGGGATTCGCCCTCATCAGGCTCATACTTTCGCATATTTCTCATACTTGATGGCTAGATCCAGGGTTTTTTCCGGTTTGGGTCACGTAGTAGTGTGGTACCACACTGAAACAGTCGATTAAACCTGGTTTCGAACAATATTTTTTAGGATAACGCATGTTAGGTCTAGGTTAGGCCGGGGATTTTCCGTCATCAGGCTCATACTTTCGCATTCTTCACATACTTGTTGAACGGATCCTGGGTTTTTACTGGTTTGGATCACGTAGTAATGTGGTACCACGCTGAAACAGTCAATTAAAACTGGATTCGATCAATATTTTTGAGGATAACGCATGTTAGGCCTGGGTTAGGTCTAGGATTTGCCCTCATCAGGCTCATACTTTCGCATATTTCTCATACTTCATGGCTGGATCCTGGGCTCTTTCTGGATTGGATCACGTAGTAATGTGGTACCACACTGAAGCAGTCAATTAAACCTGGTTGTGATGAATATTTTAGAGAACAATTCATGTTAGGTCTAGGTTAGGTCTGGGATTTGCTCTCATCAGGCTCATTCTTTCGCATATTTCTCATACTTGATGGCTAGATCCTGGGCTTTCTCTGGATTGCATCACGTAGTAATGAAGTACAACACTGAAACAGTCAATTAAACCTGGTTCCGATCAATGTTTTGGAGAATATTTCATGTTAGGTCTAGGTTAGGTCTGGGATTTGCTCTCATCAGGCTCATTCTTTCGCATATTTCTCATACTTGATGGCTAGAGCCTGGGCTTTTTCTGGATTGCATCACGTAGTAATGAAGAACAACACTGAGACAGTCAATTAAACCTGGTTTCCATCAATATTTTAGAGGACAACGCATGTTAGGTCTAGGTTAGGCCTGGGATTTGCCCTCATCAGGGTCATACTTTCGCAGTTTTAACATACATGTTGACCTGATCGAGGGTTTCTTCTGCTTTGGATCACGTAGTAAAGTGGTACCACACTGAAACAGTCCATTAAACCTGGTTTGGATCAATATTTTAGAGGATAACGCATGTTAGGTCTAGGTTAGCCCTGGGATTTTCACTCATCAGACTCATACTTTCGCATTCTTCACATACTTGTTGTACGGATCCTGGGTTTTTACTGCTTTGGATCACGTAGTAATGAAGTGCAAAACTGAAACAGTCAATTAAACCTGGTTTCCATCAATATTTTAGAGGACAACGCATGTTAGGTCTAGGTTAGGCCTGGGATTTGCCCACATCGGGGTCAGACTTTCGCAGTTTTAACATACATGTTGACCTGATCGAGGGTTTTTTCTGCTTTGGTTCACGTAGTAATGTGGTACCACACTGAAACATTCAATTAAACCTGGTCTTGATAAATATAATAGAGGATAACGCATGTTAGGTTTGGGTTAGGTCTTGGATTTGCCCTCATCAGGCTCATACTTTCGCATATTTCTCATACTTGATGGCTAGATCCTGAGTTTTTTCCGGTTTGGGTCACGTAGTAGTGTGGTACCACACTGAAACAGTCAATTAAACCTGGTTTCCATCAATATCTTAGAGGATAACACAAGTTAGGTCTGGGATAGGTCTGGGATTTGCCCTCATCAGACTCATACTTTCGCACCCTTCACATACTCGTTGAACAGATCCTGGGTTATTTTCTGGTTTGGATCACATAGTAATGTGGTACCACACTGAAACAGTCGATTAAACCAGGTTTCGATCAATATTTTTGAGGATAACGCATGTTAGGCCTAGGTGAGGCCTGGGATTTGCCCTCATCAGGGTCATACTTTCGCAGTTTTAACATGCATGTTGACCTGATCGAGTGTTTTTTCTGCTTTGGATCACGTAGTAAAGTGGTACCACAACTAAAACAGTCACTTAAACCTGGTTTCGATCACTATTTTAGAGGATAACGCAAGTTAGGTCTGGGATAGGTCTGAGATTAGCCCTCATCAGACTCATACTTTCGCACACTTCACACACTCGTTGACAAGATCCTGGGTTTTTTTCTGGTTTGGATCACGTAGTAATGTGGTACCACACTGAAACAGTCGATTAAACCTGGTTTCGATTAATATTTCTGAGGATAACGCATGTTAGGTCTGAGATAGGTCTGGGATTTGCCCTCATCAGGCTCATACTTTTGCAGTTTTAACATGCATGTTGACCTGATCGAGGGTTTTTTTCTGCTTTGGATCACGTAGTAAAGTGGTACCACACTAAAACAGTCAATTGAACCTGGTTTCGATCAATATTTTAGAGGATAACGCATGTTAGGTCTGGGTTAGGTCTGGGATTAGCCCTCATCAGACTCATACTTTCGCACCCTTCACACACTCGTTGACAAGATCCTGGGTTTTTTTCTGGTTTGGAACACATAGTAATGTGGTACCACACTGAAACAGTCGATTAAACCAGGTTTCGATCAATGTTTTTGAGGATAACGCATGTTAGGTCTAGGTTAGGCCTGGGGTTTTCACTCATCAGACTCATACTTTCGCATATTTCTCATACTTCATGGCTAGATCCTGGGCTATTTCTGGATTGGATCACGTAGTAATGTGGTACCACACTAAAACAGTCGATTAAACCAGGTTTCTGTCAATATTTTTGAGGATAACGCAAGTTAGGTCTGGGATAGGTCTGGGATTTGCCCTCATCAGGCTCATACTTTCGCGTTTTTCACATACTTGTTGAACAGATCCTGGGTTTTTTCCGGTTTGGGTCACGTAGTTGTGTGGCACCACACTGAAACAGTCGATTAAACCTGGTTTCGATCAATATTTTTGAGGATAACGCATGTTAGGTCTAGGTTAGGCCGGGGATTTTCACTCATCAGACTCATACTTTCGCATTCTTCACATACTTGTTGAACGGATCCTGGGTTTTTTCTGGTTTGGTTCACGTAGTAATGTGGTACCACACTGAAACATTCAATTAAACCTGGTCTTGATAATTATTTTAGAGGATAACGCATGTTAGGTTTGGGTTAGGTCTAGGATTTGCCCTCATCAGGCTCATACTTTCGCATATTTCTCATACTTCATGGCTAGATCCTGGGCTTTTTCTGGATTGCATCACGTAGTAATGAAGTACCACACTGAAACAGTCAATTAAACCTGGTTTCGATCAATATTTTAGAGGATAACGCAAGTTAGGTCTGGGATAGGTCTGGGATTTGCCCTCATCAGGCTCATACTTTGGCGTTTTTCACATACTTGTTGATCAGATCCTGGGTTTTTACTGGTTTGGATCACGTAGTAGTGTGGTACCACACTGAAACATTCAATTAAACCTGGTCTTGATAAATATTTTAGAGGATAACGCATGTTAGGTTTGGGTTAGGTCTAGGATTTGCCCTCATCAGGCTCATACTTTCGCATATTTCTCATACTTCATGGCTAGATCCTGGGCTTTTTCTGGATTGCATCACGTAGTAATGAAGTACAACACTGAAACAGTCAATTAAACCTGGTTTCCATCAATATCTTAGAGGACAACGCAAGTTAGGTCTGGGATAGGTCTGGGATTTGCCCTCATCAGGCTCATACTTTCGCGTTTTTCACATACTTGTTGATCAGATCCTGGGTTTTTACTGGTTTGGATCACGTAGTAATGTGGTACCACACTGAAACATTCAATTAAACCTGGCCTTGATAAATATTCTAGAGGATAACGCATGTTAGGTCTGGGATAGGTCTGGGATTTGCCCTCATCAGACTCATACTTTCGCACACTTCACATACTCGTTGAACAGATCCTGGATTATTTTCTGGTTTGGATCACATAGTAATGTGGTACCACACTGAAACAGTCGATTAAACCAGGTTTCGATCAATGTTTTTGAGGATAACGCAAGTTAGGTCTCGGTTAGGCCTGGGGTTTTCACTCATCAGACTCATACTTTCGCATTCTTCACATACTTGTTGAACGGATCCTGGGTTTTTTCTGGTTTGGTTCACGTAGTAATGTGGTACCACACTGAAACATTCAATTAAACCTGGTCTTGATAAATATTTTAGAGGATAACGCATGTTAGGTTTGGGTTAGGTCTAGGATTTGCCCTCATCAGGCTCATACTTTCGCATATTTCTCATACTTCATGGCTAGATCCTGGGCTGTTTCTGGATTGTATCACGTAGTAATGTGGTACCACGCTGAAACAGTCAATTAAACCAGATTTCGATCAATATTTTAGAGGATAACGCAAGTTAGGTCTGGGATAGGTCTGGGATTCGCCCTCATCAGGCTCATACTTTCGCATATTTCTCATACTTGATGGCTAGATCCCGGGCTTTTTCTGGATTGCATCACGTAGTAATGAAGTACAACACTGAAACAGTCAATTAAACCTGGTTTCCATCAATATCTTAGAGGACAACGCAAGTTAGGTCTGGGATAGGTCTGGGATTTGCCCTCATCAGACTCATACTTTCGCACACTTCACATACTCGTTGAACAGATCCTGGGTTATTTTCTGGTTTGGATCACATAGTAATGTGGTAACACACTGAAACAGTCGATTAAACCAGGTTTCGATCAATATTTTTGAGGATAACGCATGTTAGGTCTAGGTTAGGCCTGGGGTTTTCACTCATCAGACTCATACTTTCGCATTCTTCACATACTTGTTGAACGGATCCTGGGCTATTTCTGGATTGGATCACGTAGTAATGTTGTGCCACTCTGAAACAGTCAATTAAACCTGGTTTCGATCAATATTTTAGAGCATAACGCATGTTAGGTCTGGGTTAGGTCTAGGATTTGCCCTCGTCAGGCTCATACTTTCGCATATTTCTCATACTTCATGGCTAGATCCGGGGCTATTTCTGGATTGGATCACGTAGTAATGTGGTACCACACTGAAACAGTCGATTAAACCAGGTTTCTGTCAATATTTTTGAGGATAACGCAAGTTTGGTCTGGGATAGATCTGGGATTTGCCCTCATCAGGCTCATACTTTCGCACCCTTCACATACTCGTTGAACAGATCCTGGGTTATTTTCTGGTTTGGGTCACATAGTAATGTGGAACCACACTGAAACAGTCGATTAAACCAGGTTTCGATCAATATTTTTGAGGATAACGCATGTTAGGCCTAGGTGAGGCCTGGGATTTGCCCTCATCAGGGTCATACTTTCGCAGTTTTAACATGCATGTTGACCTGATCGAGGGTTTTTTCTGCTTTGGATCACGTAGTAAAGTGGTACCACACTAAAACAGTCAATTAAACCTGGTTTCGATCAATATTTTAGAGGATAACGCATGTCAGGTCTGGGTTAGGTCTAGGATTTGCCCTCGTCAGACGCATACTTCCGCATATTTCTCATACTTCATGGCTAGATCCCGGGCTATTTCTGGATTGGATCACGTAGTAATGTGGTACCACACTGAAACAGTCAATTAAACCTGGTTTCGATCAATATTTTAGAGGATAACGCAAGTTAGGTCTGGGATAGGTCTGGGATTTGCCCTCATCAGGCTCATACTTTCGCGTTTTTCACATACTTGTTGATCAGATCCTGGGTTTTTACTGGTTTGGATCACGTAGTAGTGTGGTACCACACTGAAACATTCAATTAAACCTGGTCTTGATAAATATTTTAGAGGATGACGCATGTTAGGTTTGGGTTAAGTCTAGGATTTGCCCTCATCAGGCTCATACTTTCGCATATTTCTCATACTTCATGGCTAGATCCTGGGCTTTTTCTGGATTGCATCACGTAGTAATGAAGTACAACACTGAAACAGTCAATTAAACCTGGTTTCCATCAATATCTTAGAGGACAACGCAAGTTAGGTCTGGGATAGGTCTGGGATTTGCCCTCATCAGGCTCATACTTTCGCGTTTTTCACATACTTGTTGATCAGATCCTGGGTTTTTACTGGTTTGGATCACGTAGTAATGTAGTACCACACTGAAACATTCAATTAAACCTGGCCTTGATAAATATTTTAGAGGATAACGCATGTTAGGTCTGGGATAGGTCTGGGATTTGCCCTCATCAGACTCATACTTTCGCACACTTCACATACTCGTTGAACAGATCCTGGATTATTTTCTGGTTTGGATCACATAGTAATGTGGTACCACACTGAAACAGTCGATTAAACCAGGTTTCGATCAATGTTTTTGAGGATAACGCATGTTTGGTCTCGGTTAGGCCTGGGGTTTTCACTCATCAGACTCATACTTTCGCATTCTTCACATACTTGTTGAACGGATCCTGGGTTTTTTCTGGTTTGGTTCACGTAGTAATGTGGTACCACACTGAAACATTCAATTAAACCTGGTCTTGATAAATATTTTAGAGGATAACGCATGTTAGGTTTGGGTTAGGTCTAGGATTTGCCCTCATCAGGCTCATACTTTCGCATATTTCTCATACTTGATGGCTAGATCCTGGGCTGTTTCTGGATTGTATCACGTAGTAATGTGGTACCACGCTGAAACAGTCAATTAAACCTGATTTCGATCAATATTTTAGAGGATAACGCAAGTTAGGTCTGGGATAGGTCTGGGATTCGCCCACATCAGGCTCATACTTTCGCACACTTCACATACTCGATGAACAGATCCTGGGTTATTTTCTGGTTTGGATCACATAGTAATGTGGTAACACACTGAAACAGTCGATTAAACCAGGTTTCGATCAATATTTTTGAGGATAACGCATGTTAGGTCTAGGTTAGGCCGGGGTTTTTCGCTCATCAGACTCATACTTTCGCATTCTTCACATACTTGTTGAACGGATCCTGGGCTATTTCTGGATTGGATCACGTAGTAATGTTGTGCCACACTGAAACAGTCAATTAAACCTGGTTTCGATCAATATTTTAGAGCATAACGCATGTTAGGTCTGGGTTAGGTCTAGGATTTGCCCTCGTCAGGCTCATACTTTCGCATATTTCTCATACTTCATGGCTAGATCCTGGGCTATTTCTGGATTGGATCACGTAGTAATGTGGTACCACACTGAAACAGTCGATTAAACCAGGTTTCTGTCAATATTTTTGAGGATAACGCAAGTTAGGTCTGGGATAGGTCTGGCATTTGCCCTCATCAGGCTCATACTTTCGCACCCTTCACATACTCGTTGAACAGATCCTGGGTTATTTTCTGGTTTGGGCCACATAGTAATGTGGAACCACACTGAAACAGTCGATTAAACCAGGTTTGGATCAATATTTTTGAGGATAACGCATGTTAGGCCTAGGTGAGGCCTGGGATTTGCCCTCATCAGACTCATACTTTCGCACACTTCACATACTCGTTGAACAGATCCTGGGTTATTTTCTGGTTTGGATCACATAGTAATGTGGTAACACACTGAAACAGTCGATTAAACCAGGTTTCGATCAATATTTTTGAGGATAACGCATGTTAGGTCTAGGTTAGGCCTGGGGTTTTCACTCATCAGACTCATACTTTCGCATTCTTCACATACTTGTTGAACGGATCCTGGGCTATTTCTGGATTGGATCACGTAGTAATGTTGTGCCACTCTGAAACAGTCAATTAAACCTGGTTTCGATCAATATTTTAGAGCATAACGCATGTTAGGTCTGGGTTAGGTCTAGGATTTGCCCTCGTCAGACGCATACTTTCGCATATTTCTCATACTTCATGGCTAGATCCCGGGCTATTTCTGGATTGGATCACGTAGTAATGTGGTACCACACTGAAACAGTCAATTAAACCTGGTTTCGATCAATATTTTAGAGGATAACGCAAGTTAGGTCTGGGATAGGTCTGGGATTTGCCCTCATCAGGCTCATACTTTCGCGTTTTTCACATACTTGTTGATCAGATCCTGGGTTTTTACTGGTTTGGATCACGTAGTAGTGTGGTACCACACTGAAACATTCAATTAAACCTGGTCTTGATAAATATTTTAGAGGATGACGCATGTTAGGTTTGGGTTAAGTCTAGGATTTGCCCTCATCAGGCTCATACTTTCGCATATTTCTCATACTTCATGGCTAGATCCTGGGCTTTTTCTGGATTGCATCACGTAGTAATGTGGTACCACACTGAAACAGTCGATTAAACCAGGTTTCGATCAATGTTTTTGAGGATAACGCATGTTAGGTCTCGGTTAGGCCTGGGGTTTTCACTCATCAGACTCATACTTTCGCATTCTTCACATACTTGTTGAACGGATCCTGGGTTTTTTCTGGTTTGGTTCACGTAGTAATGTGGTACCACACTGAAACATTCAATTAAACCTGGTCTTGATAAATATTTTAGAGGATAACGCATGTTAGGTTTGGGTTAGGTCTAGGATTTGCCCTCATCAGGCTCATACTTTCGCATATTTCTCATACTTGATGGCTAGATCCTGGGCTGTTTCTGGATTGTATCACGTAGTAATGTGGTACCACGCTGAAACAGTCAATTAAACCTGATTTCGATCAATATTTTAGAGGATAACGCAAGTTAGGTCTGGGATAGGTCTGGGATTCGCCCACATCAGGCTCATACTTTCGCACACTTCACATACTCGTTGAACAGATCCTGGGTTATTTTCTGGTTTGGATCACATAGTAATGTGGTAACACACTGAAACAGTCGATTAAACCAGGTTTCGATCAATATTTTTGAGGATAACGCATGTTAGGTCTAGGTTAGGCCGGGGTTTTTCGCTCATCAGACTCATACTTTCGCATTCTTCACATACTTGTTGAACGGATCCTGGGCTATTTCTGGATTGGATCACGTAGTAATGTTGTGCCACACTGAAACAGTCAATTAAACCTGGTTTCGATCAATATTTTAGAGCATAACGCATGTTAGGTCTGGGTTAGGTCTAGGATTTGCCCTCGTCAGGCTCATACTTTCGCATATTTCTCATACTTCATGGCTAGATCCTGGGCTATTTCTGGATTGGATCACGTAGTAATGTGGTACCACACTGAAACAGTCGATTAAACCAGGTTTCTGTCAATATTTTTGAGGATAACGCAAGTTAGGTCTGGGATAGGTCTGGCATTTGCCCTCATCAGGCTCATACTTTCGCACCCTTCACATACTCGTTGAACAGATCCTGGGTTATTTTCTGGTTTGGGTCACATAGTAATGTGGAACCACACTGAAACAGTCGATTAAACCAGGTTTCGATCAATATTTTTGAGGATAACGCATGTTAGGCCTAGGTGAGGCCTGGGATTTGCCCTCATCAGGGTCATACTTTCGCAGTTTTAACATGCATGTTGACCTGATCGTGTGTTTTTTCTGTTTTGGATCACGTAGTAAAGTGGTACCACAACTAAAACAGTCACTTAAACCTGGTTTCGATCACTATTTTAGAGGATGACGCAAGTTAGGTCTGGGATAGGTCTGGGATTAGCCCTCATCAGACTCATACTTTCGCACACTTCACATACTCGTTGACAAGATCCTGGGTTTTTTTCTGGTTTGGATCACGTAGTAATGTGGTACCACACTGAAACAGTCGATTAAACCTGGTTTCGATTAGTATTTCTGAGGATAACGCATGTTAGGTCTGAGATAGGTCTGGGATTTGCCCTCATCAAGCTCCTACTTTTGCAGTTTTATCATGCATGTTGACCTGATCGAGGGTTTTTTCTGCTTTGGATCACGTAGTAAAGTGGTACCACACTAAAACAGTCAATTAAACCTGGTTTCGATCAATATTTTAGAGGATAACGCATGTCAGGTCTGGGTTAGGTCTAGGATTTGCCCTCGTCAGACGCATACTTTCGCATATTTCTCATACTTCATGGCTAGATCCCGGGCTATTTCTGGATTGGATCACGTAGTAATGTGGTACCACACTGAAACAGTCAATTAAACCTGGTTTCGATCAATATTTTAGAGGATAACGCATGTCAGGTCTGGGTTAGGTCTAGGATTTGCCCTCGTCAGATGCATACTTTCGCATATTTCTCATACTTCATGGCTAGATCCCGGGCTATTTCTGGATTGGATCACGTAGTAATGTGGTACCACACTGAAACAGTCAATTAAACCTGGTTTCGATCAATATTTTAGAGGATAACGCAAGTTAGGTCTGGGATAGGTCTGGGATTTGCCCTCATCAGGCTCATACTTTCGCGTTTTTCACATACTTGTTGATCAGATCCTGGGTTTTTACTGGTTTGGATCACGTAGTAGTGTGGTACCACACTGAAACATTCAATTAAACCTGGCCTTGATAAATATTTTAGAGGATAACGCATGTTAGGTCTGGGATAGTTCTGGGATTTGCCCTCATCAGACTCATACTTTCGCATTCTTCACATACATGTTGAACGGATCCTGGGTTTTTTCTGGTTTGGTTCACGTAGTAATGTGGTACCACACTGAAACATTCAATTAAACCTGGTCTTGATAAATATTTTAGAGGATAACGCATGTTAGGTTTGGGTTAGGTCTAGGATTTGCCCTCATCAGGCTCATACTTTCGCACATTTCTCATACTTCATGGCTAGATCCTGGGCTGTTTCTGGATTGAATCACGTAGTAATGAAGTACAACACTGAAACAGTCAATTAAACCTGGTTTCCATCAATATCTTAGAGGACAACGCAAGTTAGGTCTGGGATAGGTCTGGGATTTGCCCTCATTAGACTCATACTTTCGCACACTTCACATACTCGTTGAACGGATCCTGGGTTTTTACTGGTTTGGATCACGTAGTAGTGTGGTACCACACTGAAACATTCAATTAAACCTGGCCTTGATAAATATTTTAGAGGATAACGCAAGTTAGGTCTGGGATAGGTCTGGGATTCGCCCTCATCAGGCTCATACTTTCGCATATTTCTCATACTTGATGGCTAGATCCTGGGCTTTTTCTGGATTGCATCACGTAGTAATGAAGTACAACACTGAAACAGTCAATTAAACCTGGTTTCCATCAATATCTTAGAGGACAACGCAAGTTAGGTCTGGGATAGGTCTGGGATTTGCCCTCATCAGACTCATACTTTCGCACACTTCACATACTCGTTGAACAGATCCTGGGTTATTTTCTGGTTTGGATCACATAGTAATGTGGTACCACACTGAAACAGTCGATTAAACCAGGTTTCGATCAATATTTTTGAGGATAACGCATGTTAGGCCTAGGTTAGGCCTGGGATTTGCCCTCATCAGACTCATACTTTCGCACACTTCACATACTCGTTGAACAGAACCTGGGTTATTTTCTGGTTTGGATCACATAGTAATGTGGTAACACACTGAAACAGTCGATTAAACCAGGTTTCGATCAATATTTTTGAGGATAACGCATGTTAGGTCTAGGCTAGGCCTGAGATTTGCCCACATCAGGGTCATACTTTCGCAGTTTTAACATACATGTTGACCTGATCGAGGGTTTTTTCAGCTTTGGTTCACGTCGTAATGTGGTACCACACTGAAACATTCAATTAAACCTGGTCTTGATAAATATATTAGAGGATAACGCATGTTAGGTCTAGGTTAGCCCTGGGATTTTCACTCATCAGACTCATACTTTCACATTCTTCACATACTTGTTGAACGGATCCTGGGTTTTTTCTGGTTTGGATCACGTAGTAATGTGGTACCACACTGAAACATTCAATTAAACCTGGTCTTGATAAATATTTTAGAGGATAACGCATGTTAGGTCTAGGTTAGCCCTGGGATTTTCACTCATCAGACTCATACTTTCACATTCTTCACATACTTGTTGAACGGATCCTGGGTTTTCTGGTTTGGAACACGTAGTAATGTGGTACCACACTGAAACATTCAATTAAACCTGGTCTTGATAAATATTTTAGAGGATAACGCATGTTAGGTCTAGGTTAACCCTGGGATTTTCACTCATCAGACTCATACTTTCACATTCTTCACATACTTGTTGAACGGATCCTGGGTTTTTTCTGGTTTGGATCACGTAGTAATGTGGGACCACACTGAAACAATCAATTAAACCTGGTATTGATTAATATTTTAGAGGATAACGCATGTTAGGTCTGGGATAGGTCTGGGATTTGCCCTCATCAGACTCATACTTTCGCACACTTCACATACTCGTTGAACAGATCCTGGGTTATTTTCTGGTTTGCATCACATAGTAATGTGGTACCACACCGAAACAGACGATTAAATCAGGTTTCGATCAATATGTTTGAGGATAACGCATGTTAGGTCTAGGTTAGGCCTGGGGTTTTCACTCATCAGACTCATACTTTCGCATTCCTCACATACTTGTTGAACGGATCCTGGGTTATTTTCAGGTTTGGATCACATAGTAATGTGGTACCACACTGAAACATTCAATTAAACCTGGTCTTGATAAATATATTAGGGGATAACGCATGTTAGGTTTGGGTTAGGTCTTGGATTTGCCCTCATCAGGCTCATACTTTCGCATATTTCTCATACTTCATGGCTAGACCCTGGGCTGTTTCTGGATTGTATCACGTAGTAATGTGGTACCACACTGAAACAGTCGATTAAACCTGGTTTCGAACAATATTTTTTAGGATAACGCATGTTAGGTCTAGGTTAGGGTGGGGATTTTCACGCATCAGACTCATACATTCGCATTCTTCACATACTTGTTGAACGGATCCTGGGTTTTTACTGGTTTGGATCACGTAGTAATGTGGTACCACACTGAAACATTCAATTATACCTGGTCTTGATAAATATTTTAGAGGATAACGCATGTTAGGTCCGGGATAGGTCTGGGATTTGCCCTCATCAGACTCATACTTTCGCACACTTCACATACTCGTTGAACAGATCCTGGGTTATTTTCAGGTTTGGATCACATAGCAATGTGGTACCACACTGAAACAGTCGATTAAACCAGGTTTCGATCAATGTTTTTGAGGATAACGCATGTTAGGTCTAGGTTAGGCCTGGGGTTTTCACTCATCAGACTCATACATTCGCATTCTTCACATACTTGTTGAACGGATCCTGGGTTTTTACTGGTTCGGATCACGTAGTAATGTGGTACCACACTGAAACACTCAATTAAACCTGGTCTTGATAAATATTTTAGAGGATAACGCATGTTAGGTCTGGGTTAGGTCTAGGATTTGCCCCCATCAGGCTCATACTTTCGCATATTTCTCATACTTCATGGCTGGATCCGGGGCTATTTCTGGATTGGGTCACGTAGTAATGTGGTACCACACTGAAACAGTCAATTAAACCTAGTTTGGATCAATATTTTAGATGATAACGCATGTTAGGTCTAGGCTAGGTCTAGGATTTGCCTTCGTCAGACTCATACTTTCGCATATTTCTCATACTTCATGGCTAGATCCTGGGCTATTTCTGGAGTGGATCACGTAGTAATGTGGTACCACACTGAAACAGTCGATTAAACCAGGTTTCTGTCAATATTTTTGAGGATAACGCAAGTTTGGTCTGGGATAGATCTGGGATTTGCCCTCATCAGGCTCATACTTTCGCACCCTTCACATACTCGTTGAACAGATCCTGGGTTATTTTCTGGTTTGGGTCACATAGTAATGTGGAACCACACTGAAACAGTCGATTAAACCAGGTTTCGATCAATATTTTTGAGGATAACGCATGTTAGGCCTAGGTGAGGCCTGGGATTTGCCCTCATCAGGGTCATACTTTCGCAGTTTTAACATGCATGTTGACCTGATCGAGGGTTTTTTCTGCTTTGGATCACGTAGTAAAGTGGTACCACACTAAAACAGTCAATTAAACCTGGTTTCGATCAATATTTTAGAGGATAACGCATGTCAGGTCTGGGTTAGGTCTAGGATTTGCCCTCGTCAGACGCATACTTTCGCATATTTCTCATACTTCATGGCTAGATCCCGGGCTATTTCTGGATTGGATCACGTAGTAATGTGGTACCACACTGAAACAGTCAATTAAACCTGGTTTCGATCAATATTTTAGAGGATAACGCAAGTTAGGTCTGGGATAGGTCTGGGATTTGCCCTCATCAGGCTCATACTTTCGCGTTTTTCACATACTTGTTGATCAGATCCTGGGTTTTTACTGGTTTGGATCACGTAGTAGTGTGGTACCACACTGAAACATTCAATTAAACCTGGTCTTGATAAATATTTTAGAGGATGACGCATGTTAGGTTTGGGTTAAGTCTAGGATTTGCCCTCATCAGGCTCATACTTTCGCATATTTCTCATACTTCATGGCTAGATCCTGGGCTTTTTCTGGATTGCATCACGTAGTAATGAAGTACAACACTGAAACAGTCAATTAAACCTGGTTTCCATCAATATCTTAGAGGACAACGCAAGTTAGGTCTGGGATAGGTCTGGGATTTGCCCTCATCAGGCTCATACTTTCGCGTTTTTCACATACTTGTTGATCAGATCCTGGGTTTTTACAGGTTTGGATCACGTAGTAATGTAGTACCACACTGAAACATTCAATTAAACCTGGCCTTGATAAATATTTTAGAGGATAACGCATGTTAGGTCTGGGATAGGTCTGGGATTTGCCCTCATCAGACTCATACTTTCGCACACTTCACATACTCGTTGAACAGATCCTGGATTATTTTCTGGTTTGGATCACATAGTAATGTGGTAACACACTGAAACAGTCGATTAAACCAGGTTTCGATCAATATTTTTGAGGATAACGCATGTTAGGTCTAGGTTAGGCCGGGGTTTTTCGCTCATCAGACTCATACTTTCGCATTCTTCACATACTTGTTGAACGGATCCTGGGCTATTTCTGGATTGGATCACGTAGTAATGTTGTGCCACACTGAAACAGTCAATTAAACCTGGTTTCGATCAATATTTTAGAGCATAACGCATGTTAGGTCTGGGTTAGGTCTAGGATTTGCCCTCGTCAGGCTCATACTTTCGCATATTTCTCATACTTCATGGCTAGATCCTGGGCTATTTCTGGATTGGATCACGTAGTAATGTGGTACCTCACTGAAACAGTCGATTAAACCAGGTTTCTGTCAATATTTTTGAGGATAACGCAAGTTAGGTCTGGGATAGGTCTGGCATTTGCCCTCATCAGGCTCATACTTTCGCACCCTTCACATACTCGTTGAACAGATCCTGGGTTATTTTCTGGTTTGGGTCACATAGTAATGTGGAACCACACTGAAACAGTCGATTAAACCAGGTTTCGATCAATATTTTTGAGGATAACGCATGTTAGGCCTAGGTGAGGCCTGGGATTTGCCCTCATCAGGGTCATACTTTCGCAGTTTTAACATGCATGTTGACCTGATCGTGTGTTTTTTCTGTTTTGGATCACGTAGTAAAGTGGTACCACAACTAAAACAGTCACTTAAACCTGGTTTCGATCACTATTTTAGAGGATGACGCAAGTTAGGTCTGGGATAGGTCTGGGATTAGCCCTCATCAGACTCATACTTTCGCACACTTCACATACTCGTTGACAAGATCCTGGGTTTTTTTCTGGTTTGGATCACGTAGTAATGTGGTACCACACTGAAACAGTCGATTAAACCTGGTTTCGATTAGTATTTCTGAGGATAACGCATGTTAGGTCTGAGATAGGTCTGGGATTTGCCCTCATCAAGCTCCTACTTTTGCAGTTTTAACATGCATGTTGACCTGATCGAGGGTTTTTTCTGCTTTGGATCACGTAGTAAAGTGGTACCACACTAAAACAGTCAATTAAACCTGGTTTCGATCAATATTTTAGAGGATAACGCATGTCAGGTCTGGGTTAGGTCTAGGATTTGCCCTCGTCAGACGCATACTTTCGCATATTTCTCATACTTCATGGCTAGATCCCGGGCTATTTCTGGATTGGATCACGTAGTAATGTGGTACCACACTGAAACAGTCAATTAAACCTGGTTTCGATCAATATTTTAGAGGATAACGCATGTCAGGTCTGGGTTAGGTCTAGGATTTGCCCTCGTCAGACGCATACTTTCGCATATTTCTCATACTTCATGGCTAGATCCCGGGCTATTTCTGGATTGGATCACGTAGTAATGTGGTACCACACTGAAACAGTCAATTAAACCTGGTTTCGATCAATATTTTAGAGGATAACGCAAGTTAGGTCTGGGATAGGTCTGGGATTTGCCCTCATCAGGCTCATACTTTCGCGTTTTTCACATACTTGTTGATCAGATCCTGGGTTTTTACTGGTTTGGATCACGTAGTAGTGTGGTACCACACTGAAACATTCAATTAAACCTGGCCTTGATAAATATTTTAGAGGATAACGCATGTTAGGTCTGGGATAGTTCTGGGATTTGCCCTCATCAGACTCATACTTTCGCATTCTTCACATACATGTTGAACGGATCCTGGGTTTTTTCTGGTTTGGTTCACGTAGTAATGTGGTACCACACTGAAACATTCAATTAAACCTGGTCTTGATAAATATTTTAGAGGATAACGCATGTTAGGTTTGGGTTAGGTCTAGGATTTGCCCTCATCAGGCTCATACTTTCGCACATTTCTCATACTTCATGGCTAGATCCTGGGCTGTTTCTGGATTGAATCACGTAGTAATGAAGTACAACACTGAAACAGTCAATTAAACCTGGTTTCCATCAATATCTTAGAGGACAACGCAAGTTAGGTCTGGGATAGGTCTGGGATTTGCCCTCATTAGACTCATACTTTCGCACACTTCACATACTCGTTGAACGGATCCTGGGTTTTTACTGGTTTGGATCACGTAGTAGTGTGGTACCACTCTGAAACATTCAATTAAACCTGGCCTTGATAAATATTTTAGAGGATAACGCAAGTTAGGTCTGGGATAGGTCTGGGATTCGCCCTCATCAGGCTCATACTTTCGCATATTTCTCATACTTGATGGCTAGATCCTGGGCTTTTTCTGGATTGCATCACGTAGTAATGAAGTACAACACTGAAACAGTCAATTAAACCTGGTTTCCATCAATATCTTAGAGGACAACGCAAGTTAGGTCTGGGATAGGTCTGGGATTTGCCCTCATCAGACTCATACTTTCGCACACTTCACATACTCGTTGAACAGATCCTGGGTTATTTTCTGGTTTGGATCACATAGTAATGTGGTACCACACTGAAACAGTCGATTAAACCAGGTTTCGATCAATATTTTTGAGGATAACGCATGTTAGGCCTAGGTTAGGCCTGGGATTTGCCCTCATCAGACTCATACTTTCGCACACTTCACATACTCGTTGAACAGAACCTGGGTTATTTTCTGGTTTGGATCACATAGTAATGTGGTAACACACTGAAACAGTCGATTAAACCAGGTTTCGATCAATATTTTTGAGGATAACGCATGTTAGGTCTAGGCTAGGCCTGAGATTTGCCCACATCAGGGTCATACTTTCGCAGTTTTAACATACATGTTGACCTGATCGAGGGTTTTTTCAGCTTTGGTTCACGTCGTAATGTGGTACCACACTGAAACATTCAATTAAACCTGGTCTTGATAAATATATTAGAGGATAACGCATGTTAGGTCTAGGTTAGCCCTGGGATTTTCACTCATCAGACTCATACTTTCACATTCTTCACATACTTGTTGAACGGATCCTGGGTTTTTTCTGGTTTGGATCACGTAGTAATGTGGTACCACACTGAAACATTCAATTAAACCTGGTCTTGATAAATATTTTAGAGGATAACGCATGTTAGGTCTAGGTTAGCCCTGGGATTTTCACTCATCAGACTCATACTTTCACATTCTTCACATACTTGTTGAACGGATCCTGGGTTTTCTGGTTTGGATCACGTAGTAATGTGGTACCACACTGAAACATTCAATTAAACCTGGTCTTGATAAATATTTTAGAGGATAACGCATGTTAGGTCTAGGTTAACCCTGGGATTTTCACTCATCAGACTCATACTTTCACATTCTTCACATACTTGTTGAACGGATCCTGGGTTTTTTCTGGTTTGGATCACGTAGTAATGTGGGACCACACTGAAACAATCAATTAAACCTGGTATTGATTAATATTTTAGAGGATAACGCATGTTAGGTCTGGGATAGGTCTGGGATTTGCCCTCATCAGACTCATACTTTCGCACACTTCACATACTCGTTGAACAGATCCTGGGTTATTTTCTGGTTTGCATCACATAGTAATGTGGTACCACACCGAAACAGACGATTAAATCAGGTTTCGATCAATATGTTTGAGGATAACGCATGTTAGGTCTAGGTTAGGCCTGGGGTTTTCACTCATCAGACTCATACTTTCGCATTCCTCACATACTTGTTGAACGGATCCTGGGTTATTTTCAGGTTTGGATCACATAGTAATGTGGTACCACACTGAAACATTCAATTAAACCTGGTCTTGATAAATATATTAGGGGATAACGCATGTTAGGTTTGGGTTAGGTCTTGGATTTGCCCTCATCAGGCTCATACTTTCGCATATTTCTCATACTTCATGGCTAGACCCTGGGCTGTTTCTGGATTGTATCACGTAGTAATGTGGTACCACACTGAAACAGTCGATTAAACCTGGTTTCGAACAATATTTTTTAGGATAACGCATGTTAGGTCTAGGTTAGGGTGGGGATTTTCACGCATCAGACTCATACATTCGCATTCTTCACATACTTGTTGAACGGATCCTGGGTTTTTACTGGTTTGGATCACGTAGTAATGTGGTACCACACTGAAACATTCAATTATACCTGGTCTTGATAAATATTTTAGAGGATAACGCATGTTAGGTCCGGGATAGGTCTGGGATTTGCCCTCATCAGACTCATACTTTCGCACACTTCACATACTCGTTGAACAGATCCTGGGTTATTTTCAGGTTTGGATCACATAGTAATGTGGTACCACACTGAAACAGTCGATTAAACCAGGTTTCGATCAATGTTTTTGAGGATAACGCATGTTAGGTCTAGGTTAGGCCTGGGGTTTTCACTCATCAGACTCATACATTCGCATTCTTCACATACTTGTTGAACGGATCCTGGGTTTTTACTGGTTCGGATCACGTAGTAATGTGGTACCACACTGAAACACTCAATTAAACCTGGTCTTGATAAATATTTTAGAGGATAACGCATGTTAGGTCTGGGTTAGGTCTAGGATTTGCCCCCATCAGGCTCATACTTTCGCATATTTCTCATACTTCATGGCTGGATCCGGGGCTATTTCTGGATTGGGTCACGTAGTAATGTGGTACCACACTGAAACAGTCAATTAAACCTAGTTTGGATCAATATTTTAGATGATAACGCATATTAGGTCTAGGCTAGGTCTAGGATTTGCCTTCGTCAGACTCATACTTTCGCATATTTCTCATACTTCATGGCTGGATCCGGGGCTATTTCTGGATTGGGTCACGTAGTAATGTGGTACCACACTGAAACAGTCAATTAAACCTAGTTTGGATTAATATTTTAGATGATAACGCATGTTAGGTCTAGGCTAGGTCTAGGATTTGCCTTCGTCAGACTCATACTTTCGCATATTTCTCATACTTCATGGCTAGATCCTGGGCTATTTCTGGAGTGGATCACGTAGTAATGTGGTACCACACTGAAACAGTCAATTAAACCTGGTTTCGATCAATATTTTAGAGAATAATTCATGTTAGGTCTGGGTCAGGTCTAGAATTTGCCCTCATCAGGCTCATACTTTCGCATATTTCTCATACTTCATGGCTAGATCCTGGGCTATTTCTGGATTGTATCACGTAGTAACGTGGTATCACGCTGAAACAGTCAATTAATCCTGGTTTCGATCAATATTTTAGAGGATAACGCAAGTTAGGTCTGGGATAGGTCTGGTATTTGCCCTCATCACGCTCATACTTTCGCGGTTTCCACATACTTGTTGAACTGATCCTGGGTTTTTTGTGGTTTGGGTCACGTAGTAGTGTGGTACCACACTCAAACTGTCGATTAAACCTGGTTTCGATCAATATTTTTGAGGATAACGCATGTTAGGTCTGGGTTAGGCCGGGGATTTTCACTCATCTGACTCATACTTTCGCATTCTTCACATACTTGTTGAACAGATCCTGGGTTTTTTTCTGGTTTGGATCACGTAGTAGTGTGGTACCACACTGAAACAGTCCTTTAAACCTGGTTTGGATCAATATTTTAGAGGATAGCGCATGTTAGGTCTGGGATAGGTCTAGGATTTGCCCTCATCAGACTCATACTTTCGCATTCTTCACATACTTGTTGAACGGATCCTGGGTTTTTTCTGGTTTGGATCACGTAGTAATGTGGGACCACACTGAAACAATCAATTAAACCTGGTCATGATAAATATTTTAGTGGATAACGCATGTTAGGTCTGGGTTAGGTCCAGGATTTGCCCTCGTCAGGCTCATACTTTCGCATATTTCTCATACTTCATTGCTAGATCCTGGGCTATTTCAGGATTGGTACACGTAGTAATGTGGTACCACACTGAAACATTCAATTAAACCAGGTCTTGATAAATATTTTAGAGGAAAACGCATGTTAGGTCTGGGTCAGGTCTAGAATTTGCCCTCATCAGGCTCATACTTTCGCATATTTCTCATACTTCATGGCTAGATCCTGGGCTATTTCTGGATTGTATCACGTAGTAACGTGGTATCACGCTGAAACAGTCAATTAATCCTGGTTTCGATCAATATTTTAGAGGATAACGCAAGTTAGGTCTGGGATAGGTCTGGGGTTTGCCCTCATCACGCTCATACTTTCGCGTTTTCCACATACTTGTTGAACTGATCCTGGGTTTTTTGTGGTTTGGGTCACGTAGTAGTGTGGTACCACACTCAAACTGTCGATTAAACCTGGTTTCGATCAATATTTTTGAGGATAACGCATGTTAGGTCTGGGTTAGGCCGGGGATTTTCACTCATCTGACTCATACTTTCGCATTCTTGACATACTTGTTGAACAGATCCTGGGTTTTTTTCTGCTTTGGATCACGTAGTAAAGTGGTACCACACTGAAACAGTCCACTGAACCTGGTTTGGACCAATATTTTAGAGGATAACGCATGTTAGGTCTAGGTTAGCCCTGAGATTTTCACTCACCAGACTCATACTTTCGCATTCTTCACATACTTGTTGAACGGATCCTGGGATTTTTCTGGATTGGTACACGTAGTAATGTGGTACCACACTGAAACATTCAATTAAACCAGGTCTTGATAAATATTTTAGAGGAAGACGCATGTAAGGTCTGGGTCACGTCTAGAATTTGCACTCATCAGGCTCATACTTTCGCATATTTCTCATACCTCATGGCTAGATCCTGGGCTATCTCTGGATTGTATCACGTAGTAACGTGGTACCACGCTGAAACAGTCAATTAAACCTGGTTTCGATCAATATTTTGGAGGATAACGCAAGTAGGGTCTGGGATAGGTCTGGGATTTGCCCTCATCAGGCTCGTACTTTCGCGTTTTCCACATACTTGTTGAACTGATCCTGGGTTTTTTCTGGTTTGCATCACGTAGCAATGTGGTACCACACTGAAACAGTCAATAAAACCTGGTCTTGATAAATATTTTAGAGGATAACGCATGTTAGGTCTAGGTTAGGCCTGGGATTTTCACTCATCAGACTCATACTTTCGCACACTTCACATACTCGTTGAACAGATCCTGGGTTTTTTCTGGTTTGGATCACGTAGTAATGTGGGACCACACTGAAACAGTCAATTAAACCTGGTTTCGATCAATATTTTAGAGAATAATTCATGTTAGGTCTAGGTTAGGTCTGGGATTTGCTCTCATCAGGCTCATTCTTTCGCATATTTCTCATACTTGATGGCTAGATCCTGGGCTTTTTCTGGATTGCATCACGTAGTAATGAAGTACAACACTGAAACAGTCAATTAAACCTGGTTTGCATCAATATCTTAGAGGACAACGCAAGTTAGGTCTGGGATAGGTCTGAGATATGCCCTCATCAGGGTCATACTTTCGCTGTTTTAACATACATGTTGACCTGATCGCGTGTTTTTTCTGCTTTGGATCACGTAGTAAAGTGGTACCACACTGAAACAGTCCATTAAACCTGGTTCGGATCAATATTTTAGAGGATAACGCATGTTAGGTCTAGGTTAGGTCTGGGATTTTCACTCATCAGACTCATACTTTCGCATTCTTCACATACTTGTTGAACGGATCCTGGGTTTTTTCTGGTTTGGATCACGTAGTAATGTGGTACCACACTGAAACATTCAATTAAACCTGGTCTTGATAAGTATTTTAGAGGATAACGCATGTTAGGTCTAGGTTAGCCCTGGGATTTTCACTCATCAGACTCATACTTTCACATTCTTCACATACTTGTTGAACGGATCCTGGGTTTTTTCTGGTTTGGATCACGTAGTAATGTGGTACCACACTGAAACATTGAATTAAACCTGGTAGTGATAAATATTTTAGAGGATAACGCATGTTAGGTCTAGGTTAACCCTGGGATTTTCACTCATGAGACTCATACTTTCACATTCTTCACATACTTGTTGAACGGATCCTGGGTTTTTTCTGGTTTGGATCACGTAGTAATGTGGGACCACACTGAAACAATCAATTAAACCTGGTATTGATTAATATTTTAGAGGATAACGCATGTTAGGTCTGGGATAGGTCTGGGATTTGCCCTCATCAGACTCATACTTTCGCACACTTCACATACTCGTTGAACAGATCCTGGGTTATTTTCTGGTTTGGATCACATAGTAATGTGGTACCACACCGAAACACACGATTAAATCAGGTTTCGATCAATATGTTTGAGGATAACGCATGTTAGGTCTAGGTTAGGCCGGGGTTTTTCACTCATCACACTCATACTTTCGCATTCTTCACATACTTGTTGAACGGATCCTGGGTTTTTACTGGTTTGGATCACGTAGTAATGAAGTGCAACACTGAAACAGTCAATTAAACCTGGTTTCCATCAATATTTTAGAGGACAACGCATGTTAGGTCTAGGTTAGGCCTGGGATTTGCCCACATCAGGGTCATACTTTCGCAGTTTTAACATACATGTTGACCTGATCGAGGGTTTTTTCTGCTTTGGTTCACGTAGTAATGTGGTACCACACTGAAACATTCAATTAAACCTGGTCTTGATAAATATATTAGAGGATAACGCATGTTAGGTTTGGGTTAGGTCTTGGATTTGCCCTCATCAGGCTCATACTTTCGCATATTTCTCATACTTCATGGCTGGATCCTGGCTATTTCTGGATTGGATCACGTAGTAATGTGGTACCACACTGAAGCAGTCAATTAAACCTGGTTTTGATCAATATTTTGGAGGACAACGCATGTTAGGTCTAGGTTAGGCCTGGGATTTGCCCAAATCAGGGTCATACTTTCGCAGTTTTAACATACATGTTGACCTGATCTTGGGTTTTTTCTGCTTTGGTTCACGTAGTAATGTGGTACCACACTGAAACATTCAATTAAACCTGGTCTTGATGAATATATTAGAGGATAACGCATGTTAGGTTTGGGTTAGGTCTTGGATTTGCTCTCATCAGGCACATACTTTCGCATATTTCTCATACTTCATGGCTAGACCCTGGGCTGTTTCTGGATTGTATCACGTAGTAATGTGGTACCACACTGAAACAGTCGATTAAACCTGGTTTCGAACAATATTTTTTAGGATAACGCATGTTAGGTCTAGGTTAGGGTGGGGATTTTCACGCATCAGACTCATACATTCGCATTCTTCACATACTTGTTGAACGGATCCTGGGTTTTTACTGGTTTGGATCACGTAGTAATGTGGTACCACACTGAAACATTCAATTATACCTGGTCTTGATAAATATTGTAGAGGATAACGCATGTTAGGTCCGGGATAGGTCTGGGATTTGCCCTCATCAGACTCATACTTTCGCACACTTCACATACTCGTTGAACAGATCCTGGGTTATGTTCTGGTTTGGATCACATAGTAATGTGGCACCACACTGAAACAGTCGATTAAACCAGGTTTCGATCAATGTTTTTGAGGATAACGCATGTTAGGTCTAGGTTAGGCCTGGGGTTTTCACTCATCAGACTCACACTTTCGCATTCCTCACATACTTGTTGAACGGATCCTGGGTTTTTACTGGTTTGGATCACGTAGTAATGTGGTACCACGCTGAAACAGTCAATTAAACCTGATTTCGATCAATATTTTAGAGGATAACGCAAGTTAGGTCTGGGATAGGTCTGGGATTTGCCCTCATCAGGCTCATACTTTCGCATATTTCTCATACTTCATGGCTAGACCCTGGGCTGTTTCTGGATTGTATCACGTAGTAATGTGGTACCACGCTGAAACAGTCAATTAAACCTGATTTCGATCAATATTTTTGAGGATAACGCATGTTAGGTCTGGGATAGGTCTGGGATTTGCCCTCATCAGACTCATACTTTCGCATATGTCTCATACTTGATGGCTAGATCGTGGGCTTTTTCTGGATTGCATCACGTAGTAAAGTGGTACCACACTGAAACAGTCCATTAAACCTGGTCTTGATAAATATTTTAGAGGATAACGCATGTTAGGTCTGGGTTAGGTCTAGGATTTGCCCCCAACAGGCTCATACTTTCGCATATTTCTCATACTTCATGGCTGGATCCTGGGCTATTTCTGGATTCGGTCACGTAGTAATGTGGTACCACACTGAAACAGTCAATTAAACCTAGTTTGGATCAATATTTTAGAGGATAACGCATGTTAGGTCTAGGCTAGGTCTAGGATTTGCCCTCGTCAGACTCATACTTTCGCATATTTCTCATACTTCATGGCTAGATCCTGGGCTATTTCTGGAGTGGATCACGTAGTAATGTGGTACCACACTGAAACAGTCAATTAAACCTGGTTTCGATCAATATTTTAGAGAATAATTCATGTTATGTCTAGGTTAGGTCTGGGATTTGCTCTCATCAGGCTCATTCTTTCGCATATTTCTCATACTTGATGGCTAGATCCTGGGCTTTTTCTGGATTGCATCACGTAGTACTGAAGTACAACACTGAAACAGTCAATTAAACCTGGTTTCCAACAATATTTTAGAGGACAACGCATGTTAGGTCCAGGTTAGGCCTGGGATTTGCCCCCATCAGGGTCATACTTTCGCTGTTCTAACATACATGATTACCTGATCGAGGGTTTTTTCTGCTTTGGATCACGTAGTAACGTGGTACCACGCTGAAACAGTCAATTAATCCTGGTTTCGATCAATATTTTAGAGGATAACGCAAGTTAGGTCTGGGATAGGTCTGGGATTTGCCCCCATCACGCTCATACTTTCGCGTTTTCCACATACTTGTTGAACTGATCCTGGGTTTTTTGTGGTTTGGGTCACGTAGTAGTGTGGTACCACACTCAAACTGTCGATTAAACCTGGTTTGGATCAATATTTTAGAGGATAGCGCATGTTAGGTCTGGGATAGGTCTAGGATTTGCCCTCATCAGACTCATACTTTCGCATTCTTCACATACTTGTTGAACGGATCCTGGGTTTTTTCTGGTTTGGATCACGTAGTAATGTGGGACCACACTGAAACAATCAATTAAACCTGGTCATGATAAATATTTTAGAGGATAACGCATGTTAGGTCTAGGTTAGGTCCAGGATTTGCCCTCGTCAGGCTCATACTTTCGCATATTTCTCATACTTCATTGCTAGATCCTGGGCTATTTCTGGATTGGATCACGTAGTAATGTGGTACCACACTGAAACAGTCAATTAAACCTGGTTTCGAACAATATTTTAGAGGATAACGCAAGTTAGGTCTGGGATAGGTCTGGGATATGCCCTCATCAGGGTCATACTTTCGCAGTTTTAACATACATGTTGACCTGATCGCGTGTTTTTTCTGCTTTGGATCACGTAGTAAAGTGGTACCACACTGAAACAGTCCATTAAACCTGGTTCGGATCAATATTTTAGAGGATAACGCATGTTAGGTCTAGGTTAGGCCGGGGTTTTTCACTCATCACACTCATACTTTCGCATTCTTCACATACTTGTTGAACGGATCCTGGGTTTTTACTGGTTTGGATCACGTAGTAATGAAGTGCAACACTGAAACAGTCAATTAAACCTGGTTTTGATCAATATTTTAGAGGACAACGCATGTTAGGTCTAGGTTAGGCCTGGGATTTGCCCAAATCAGGGTCATACTTTCGCAGTTTTAACATACATGCTGACCTGATCTTGGGTTTTTTCTGCTTTGGTTCACGTAGTAATGTGGTACCACACTGAAACATTCAATTAAACCTGGTCTTGATGAATATATTAGAGGATAACGCATGTTAGGTTTGGGTTAGGTCTTGGATTTGCTCTCATCAGGCACATACTTTCGCATATTTCTCATACTTCATGGCTAGACCCTGGGCTGTTTCTGGATTGTATCACGTAGTAATGTGGTACCACACTGAAACAGTCGATTAAACCTGGTTTCGAACAATATTTTTTAGGATAACGCATGTTAGGTCTAGGTTAGGGTGGGGATTTTCACGCATCAGACTCATACATTCGCATTCTTCACATACTTGTTGAACGGATCCTGGGTTTTTACTGGTTTGGATCACGTAGTAATGTGGTACCACACTGAAACATTCAATTATACCTGGTCTTGATAAATATTGTAGAGGATAACGCATGTTAGGTCCGGGATAGGTCTGGGATTTGCCCTCATCAGACTCATACTTTCGCACACTTCACATACTCGTTGAACAGATCCTGGGTTATTTTCTGGTTTGGATCACATAGTAATGTGGTACCACACTGAAACAGTCGATTAAACCAGGTTTCGATCAATGTTTTTGAGGATAACGCATGTTAGGTCTAGGTTAGGCCTGGGGTTTTCACTCATCAGACTCATACTTTCGCATTCCTCACATACTTGTTGAACGGATCCTGGGTTTTTACTGGTTTGGATCACGTAGTAATGTGGTACCACGCTGAAACAGTCAATTAAACCTGATTTCGATCAATATTTTAGAGGATAACGCAAGTTAGGTCTGGGATAGGTCTGGGATTTGCCCTCATCAGGCTCATACTTTCGCATATTTCTCATACTTCATGGCTAGACCCTGGGCTGTTTCTGGATTGTATCACGTAGTAATGTGGTACCACGCTGAAACAGTCAATTAAACCTGATTTCGATCAATATTTTTGAGGATAACGCATGTTAGGTCTGGGATAGGTCTGGGATTTGCCCTCATCAGACTCATACTTTCGCATATGTCTCATACTTGATGGCTAGATCGTGGGCTTTTTCTGGATTGCATCACGTAGTAAAGTGGTACCACACTGAAACAGTCCATTAAACCTGGTCTTGATAAATATTTTAGAGGATAACGCATGTTAGGTCTGGGTTAGGTCTAGGATTTGCCCCCAACAGGCTCATACTTTCGCATATTTCTCATACTTCATGGCTGGATCCTGGGCTATTTCTGGATTCGGTCACGTAGTAATGTGGTACCACACTGAAACAGTCAATTAAACCTAGTTTGGATCAATATTTTAGAGGATAACGCATGTTAGGTCTAGGCTAGGTCTAGGATTTGCCCTCGTCAGACTCATACTTTCGCATATTTCTCATACTTCATGGCTAGATCCTGGGCTATTTCTGGAGTGGATCACGTAGTAATGTGGTACCACACTGAAACAGTCAATTAAACCTGGTTTCGATCAATATTTTAGAGAATAATTCATGTTATGTCTAGGTTAGGTCTGGGATTTGCTCTCATCAGGCTCATTCTTTCGCATATTTCTCATACTTGATGGCTAGATCCTGGGCTTTTTCTGGATTGCATCACGTAGTACTGAAGTACAACACTGAAACAGTCAATTAAACCTGGTTTCCAACAATATTTTAGAGGACAACGCATGTTAGGTCCAGGTTAGGCCTGGGATTTGCCCCCATCAGGGTCATACTTTCGCTGTTCTAACATACATGATTACCTGATCGAGGGTTTTTTCTGCTTTGGATCACGTAGTAAAGTGGTACCACACTGAAACAGTCCACTGAACCTGGTTTGGACCAATATTTTAGAGGATAACGCATGTTAGGTCTAGGTTAGCCCTGAGATTTTCACTCATCAGACTCATACTTTCGCATTCTTCACATACTTGTTGAACTGATCCTGGGTCTTTTCTGGTTTGGATCACGTAGTAATGTGGGACCACACTGAAACAGTCGATTAAACCTGGTCATGATAAATATTTTAGAGCATAACGCATTTTAGGTCTGGGTTAGGTCTAGGATTTGCCCTCGTCAGGCTCATACTTTCGCATATTTCTCATACTTCATTGCTAGATCCTGGGCTATTTCTGGATTGGATCACGTAGTAATGTGGTACCACACTGAAACAGTCAATTAAACCTAGTTTGGATCAATATTTTAGAGGATAACGCATGTTAGGTCTAGGCTAGGTCTAGGATTTGCCCTCATCAGACTCATACTTTCGCATTCTTCACATACTTGTTGAACGGATCCTGGGTTTTTTCTGGTTTGGATCACGTAGTAATGTGGGACCACACTGAAACAATCAATTAAACCTGGTCATGATAAATATTTTAGAGGATAACGCATGTTAGGTCTAGGTTAGGTCCAGGATTTGCCCTCGTCAGGCTCATACTTTCGCATATTTCTCATACTTCATTGCTAGATCCTGGGCTATTTCTGGATTGGATCACGTAGTAATGTGGTACCACACTGAAACAGTCAATTAAACCTGGTTTCGAACAATATTTTAGAGGATAACGCAAGTTAGGTCTGGGATAGGTCTGGGATTTGCCCTCATCAGGGTCATACTTTCGCAGTTTTATCATACATGTTGACGTGATCGAGGGTTTTTTCTGCTTTGGATCACGTAGTAAAGTGGTACTGCACTGAAACAGTCCACTAAACCTGGTTTGGATCAATATTTTAGAGGATAACGCATGTTAAGTCTGGGTTAGGCCGGGGATTTTCACTCATCTGACTCATACTTTCGCATTCTTCACATACTTGTTGAACGGATCCTGGGTTTTTTCTGGTTTGGATCACGTAGTAATGTGGGACCACACTGAAACAGTCGATTAAACCTGGTCATGATAAATATTTTAGAGCATAACGCATTTTAGGTCTGGGTTAGTTCTAGGATTTGCCCTCGTCAGGCTCATACTTTCGCATATTTCGCATACTTCATGGCTAGATCCTGGGCTATTTCTGGATTGGATCACGTAGAAATGTGGTACCACACTGAAACAGTCAATTAAACCTGGTTTCGATCAATATTTTAGAGAATAATTCATGTTATGTCTAGGTTAGGTCTGGGATTTGCTCTCATCAGGCTCATTCTTTCGCATATTTCTCATACTTCATGGCTAGATCCTGGGCTTTTTCTGGATTGCATCACGTAGTACTGAAGTACAACACTGAAACAGTCAACTAAACCTGGTTTCCATCAATATTTTAGAGGACAACGCATGTTAGGTCTAGGTTAGGCCTGGGATTTGCCCACATCAGGGTCATACTTTCGCAGTTTTAACATACATGTTGACCTGATCGAGGGTTTTTTCTGCTTTGGTTCACGTAGTAATGTGGTACCACACTGAAACATTCAATTAAACCTGGTCTTGATAAATATATTAGAGGATAACGCATGTTAGGTTTGGGTTAGGTCTTGCATTTGCCCTCATCAGGCTCATATTTTCGCATATTTCTCATACTTCATGGCTGGATCCTGGGCTATTTCTGGATTGGATCACGTAGTAATGTGGTACCACACTGAAGCAGTCAATTAAACCTGGTTTTGATCAATATTTTAGACGACAACGCATGTTAGGTCTAGGTTAGGCCTGGGATTTGCCCAAATCAGGGTCATACTTTCGCAGTTTTAACATACATGTTGACCTGATCGAGGTTTTTTTCTGCTTTGGTTCACGTAGTAATGTGGTACCACACTGAAGCATTCAATTAAACCTGGTCTTGATGAATATATTAGAGGATAACGCATGTTAGGTTTGGATTAGGTCTTGGATTTGCTCTCATCAGGCACATACTTTCGCATATTTCTCATACTTCATGGCTAGACCCTGGGCTGTTTCTGGATTGTATCACGTAGTAATGTGGTACCACACTGAAACAGTCGATTAAACCTGGTTTCGAACAATATTTTTTAGGATAACGCATGTTAGGTCTAGGTTAGGGTGGGGATTTTCACGCATCAGACTCATACATTCGCATTCTTCACATACTTGTTGAACGGATCCTGGGTTTTTACTGGTTTGGATCACGTAGTAATGTGGTACCACACTGAAACATTCAATTATACCTGGTCTTGATAAATATTTTAGAGGATAACGCATGTTAGGTCCGGGATAGGTCTGGGATTTGCCCTCATCAGACTCATACTTTCGCACACTTCACATACTCGTTGAACAGATCCTGGGTTATTTTCAGGTTTGGATCACATAGTAATGTGGTACCACACTGAAACAGTCGATTAAACCAGGTTTCGATCAATGTTTTTGAGGATAACGCATGTTAGGTCTAGGTTAGGCCTGGGGTTTTCACTCATCAGACTCATACTTTCGCATTCCTCACATACTTGTTGAACGGATCCTGGGTTTTTACTGGTTTGGATCACGTAGTAATGTGGTACCACGCTGAAACAGTCAATTAAACCTGATTTCGATCAATATTTTAGAGGATAACGCAAGTTAGGTCTGGGATAGGTCTGGGATTTGCCCTCATCAGGCTCATACTTTCGCATATTTCTCATACTTCATGGCTAGACCCTGGGCTGTTTCTGGATTGTATCACGTAGTAATGTGGTACCACGCTGAAACAGTCAATTAAACCTGATTTCGATCAATATTTTTGAGGATAACGCATGTTAGGTCTGGGATAGGTCTGGGATTTGCCCTCATCAGACTCATACTTTCGCATACTTCACATACTTGTTGAACAGATCCAGGGGTTTTTTCTGGTTTGGATCACGTAGTAATGTGGTACCACACTGAAACAGTCGATTAAACCTGGTTACGATTAATATTTTTGAGGATAACGCATGTTAGGTCTGGGATAGGTCTGGGATTTGCCCTCATCAGGCTCATACTTTCGCATATTTCTCATACTTCATGGCTTGATCCTGGGCTATTTCTGGATTGTATCACGTAGTAACGTGGTACCACGCTGAAACAGTCAATTAATCCTGGTTTCGATCAATATTTTAGAGGATAACGCAAGTTAGGTCTGGGATAGGTCTGGGATTTGCCCCCATCACGCTCATACTTTCGCGTTTTCCACATACTTGTTGAACTGATCCTGGGTTTTTTGTGGTTTGGGTTACGTAGTAGTGTGGTACCACACTCAAACTGTCGATTAAACCTGGTTTCGATCAATATTTTTGAGGATAACGCATGTTAGGTCTGGGTTAGGCCGGGGATTTTCACTCATCTGACTCATACTTTCGCATTCTTCACATACTTGTTGAACAGATCCTGGGTTTTTTTCTGGTTTGGATCACGTAGTAGTGTGGTACCACACTGAAACAGTCCTTTAAACCTGGTTTGGATCAATATTTTAGAGGATAGCGCATGTTAGGTCTGGGATAGGTCTAGGATTTGCCCTCATCAGACTCATACTTTCGCATTCTTCACATACTTGTTGAACGGATCCTGGGTTTTTTCTGGTTTGGACCGCGTAGTAATGTGGGACCACACTGAAACAATCAATTAAACCTGGTCATGATAAATATTTTAGAGGATAACGCATGTTAGGTCTAGGTTAGGTCCAGGATTTGCCCTCGTCAGGCTCATACTTTCGCATATTTCTCATACTTCATTGCTAGATCCTGGGCTATTTCTGGATTCGATCACGTAGTAATGTGGTACCACACTGAAACAGTCAATTAAACCTGGTTTCGAACAATATTTTAGAGGATAACGCAAGTTAGGTCTGGGATAGGTCTGGGATTTGCCCTCATCAGGGTCATACTTTCGCAGTTTTATCATACATGTTGACGTGATCGAGGGTTTTTTCTGCTTTGGATCACGTAGTAAAGTGGTACTGCACTGAAACAGTCCACTAAACCTGGTTTGGATCAATATTTTAGAGGATAACGCATGTTAAGTCTGGGTTAGGCCGGGGATTTTCACTCATCTGACTCATACTTTCGCATTCTTCACATACTTGTTGAACGGATCCTGGGTTTTTTCTGGTTTGGATCACGTAGTAATGTGGGACCACACTGAAACAGTCGATTAAACCTGGTCATGATAAATATTTGAGAGGATAACGCATGTTAGGTCTAGGTTAGGTCCAGGATTTGCCCTCGTCAGGCTCATACTTTCGCATATTTCGCATACTTCATGGCTAGATCCTGGGCTATTTCTGGATTGGATCACGTAGTAATGTGGTACCACACTGAAGCAGTCAATTAAACCTGGTTTTGATCAATATTTTAGACGACAACGCATGTTAGGTCTAGGTTAGGCCTGGGATTTGCCCAAATCAGGGTCATACTTTCGCAGTTTTAACATACATGTTGACCTGATCGAGGTTTTTTTCTGCTTTGGTTCACGTAGTAATGTGGTACCACACTGAAGCATTCAATTAAACCTGGTCTTGATGAATATATTAGAGGATAACGCATGTTAGGTTTGGGTTAGGTCTTGGATTTGCTCTCATCAGGCACATACTTTCGCATATTTCTCATACTTCATGGCTAGACCCTGGGCTGTTTCTGGATTGTATCACGTAGTAATGTGGTACCACACTGAAACAGTCGATTAAACCTGGTTTCGAACAATATTTTTTAGGATAACGCATGTTAGGTCTAGGTTAGGGTGGGGATTTTCACGCATCAGACTCATACATTCGCATTCTTCACATACTTGTTGAACGGATCCTGGGTTTTTACTGGTTTGGATCACGTAGTAATGTGGTACCACACTGAAACATTCAATTATACCTGGTCTTGATAAATATTTTAGAGGATAACGCATGTTAGGTCCGGGATAGGTCTGGGATTTGCCCTCATCAGACTCATACTTTCGCACACTTCACATACTCGTTGAACAGATCCTGGGTTATTTTCTGGTTTGGATCACATAGTAATGTGGTACCACACTGAAACAGTCGATTAAACCAGGTTTCGATCAATGTTTTTGAGGATAACGCATGTTAGGTCTAGGTTAGGCCTGGGGTTTTCACTCATCAGACTCATACTTTCGCATATTTCTCATACTTCATGGCTAGACCCTGGGCTGTTTCTGGATTGTATCACGTAGTAATGTGGTACCACGCTGAAACAGTCAATTAAACCTGATTTCGATCAATATTTTTGAGGATAACGCATGTTAGGTCTGGGATAGGTCTGGGATTTGCCCTCATCAGACTCATACTTTCGCATACTTCACATACTTGTTGAACAGATCCAGGGGTTTTTTCTGGTTTGGATCACGTAGTAATGTGGTACCACACTGAAACAGTCGATTAAACCTGGTTACGATTAATATTTTTGAGGATAACGCATGTTAGGTCTGGGATAGGTCTGGGATTCGCCCTCATCAGGTTCATACTTTCGCATATTTCTCATACTTCATGGCTAGATCCTGGGCTATTTCTGGAGTGGATCACGTAGTAATGTGGTACCACACTGAAACAGTCAATTAAACCTTGGTTTCGATCAATATTTTAGAGAATAATTCATGTTATGTCTAGGTTAGGTCTGGGATTTGCTCTCATCAGGCTCATTCTTTCGCATATTTCTCATACTTGATGGCTAGATCCTGGGCTTTTTCTGGATTGCATCACGTAGTACTGAAGTACAACACTGAAACAGTCAATTAAACCTGGTTTCCAACAATAATTTAGAGGACAACGCATGTTAGGTCCAGGCTAGGCCTGGGATTTGCCCCCATCAGGGTCATACTTTCGCTGTTCTAACATACATGATTACCTGATCGAGGGTTTTTTCTGCTTTGGATCACGTAGTAAAGTGGTACCACACTGAAACAGTCCACTGAACCTGGTTTGGACCAATATTTTAGAGGATAACGCATGTTAGGTCTAGGTTAGCCCTGAGATTTTCACTCATCAGACTCATACTTTCGCATTCTTCACATACTTGTTGAACGGATCCTGGGATTTTTCTGGATTGGTACACGTAGTAATGTGGTACCACACTGAAACATTCAATTAAACCAGGTCTTGATGAATATTTTAGAGGAAAACGCATGTTAGGTCTGGGTCAGGTCTAGAATTTGCCCTCATCAGGCTCATACTTTCGCATATTTCTCATACTTCATGGCTAGATCCTGGGCTATTTCTGGATTGTATCACGTAGTAACGTGGTACCACGCTGAAACAGTCAATTAATCCTGGTTTCGATCAATATTTTAGAGGATAACGCAAGTTAGGTCTGGGATAGGTCTGGGATTTGCCCTCATCACGCTCATACTTTCGCGTTTTCCACATACTTGTAGAACTGATCCTGGGTTTTTTGTGGTTTGGGTCACGTAGTAGTGTGGTACCACACTCAAACTGTCGATTAAACCTGGTTTCGATCAATATTTTTGAGGATAACGCATGTTAGGTCTGGGTTAGGCCGGGGATTTTCACTCATCTGACTCATACTTTCGCATATTTCTCATACTTGATGGCTAGATCCTGGGCTTTTTCTGGATTGCATCACGTAGTAATGAAGTAGAACACTGAAACAGTCAATTAAACCTAGTTTCGATCAATATTTTAGAGAATAATTCATGTTAGGTCTGGGTTAGGTCTAGGATTTGCCCTCATCAGGCTCATACATTGGCATATTTCTCATACTTCATGGCTAGATCCTGGGCTGTTTCTGGATTGGATGACGTAGTAATGTGGTACCACACTGAAACTGTCGATTAAACCTGGTTTCGATCAATATTTTAGAGGATAACGCAAGTTAAGTCTGGGATTGGTCTGGGATTTGACCTCATCAGACTCATACTTTCGCACACTTCACATACTCGTTGAACAGATCCTGGGTTATTTTCTGGTTGGGAACACATAGTAATGTGGTACCACACTGAAACAGTCGATTAAACCAGGTTTCGATCAATATTTTTGAGGACAACGCATGTTAGGTCTAGGTTAGGCCTGGGATTTTCACTCATCAGACTCATACTTTCGCATTCTTCACATACTTGTTGAACGGATCGTGGGTTATTTCTCGTTTGGATCACGTAGTAATGTGGGACCAGACTGAAACAGTCAATTAAACCTGGTTTCGATCAATATTTTAGAGAATAATTCATGTTAGGTCTATGTTAGGTCTGGGATTTGCTCTCATCAGGCTCATTCTTTCGCATATTTCTCATACATGTTGAACAGATCCTGGGTTTTTTCTGGTTTGGATCACGAGGTAATGTGGGACCACACTGAAACAATCAATTAAACCTGGTCTTGATAAATATTTTAGAGGATAACGCATGTTAGGTCTGGGTTAGGTCTAGGATTTGCCCTCATCAGGCTCTTACTTTCGCATATTTCTCATACTTCATGGCTAGATCCTGTGCTATTTCTGGATTGGATCACGTAGTAAAGTGGTACCACACTGAAACATTCAATGAAACCTGGTCTGGATAAATATTTTAGAGGTTAACGCATCTTAGGTCTGGGTTAGGTCTAAGATTTGCCCCCATCAGGCTCACAGTTTAGCGTTTTTCACATACTTGTTGAACTGATCCTGGGTTTTTTCTGGTTTGGATCACGAAGTAGTGTGGTACCACACTGAAACAGTCCATTAAACCTGGTTTCGCTCAATATTTTAGAGGATAACGCATGTCAGGTCTAGGTTAGGTCTGGGATTTGCTCTCATCAGGCTCATACTTTCGCATTCTTCACATACATGTTGAACTGATCCTGGGTGTTTTCTGGTTTGGATCACGTAGTAATGTGGTACCACACTGAAACGGTCAATTAAACCTGGTTTCGATCAATATTTTAGAGGATAACGCAAGTTAGGTCTGGAATAGGTCTGGGATTTGACCTCATCAGACTCATTCTTTCGCATATTTCTCATACTTGATGGCTAGATCCTGGGCTTTTTCTGGATTGCATCACGTAGTAATGAAGTACAACACTGAAACAGTCAAATAAGCCTGGTTTCGATCAATATTTTAGAGAATAATTCATGTTAGGTCTGGGTTAGGTCTAGGATTTGCTCTCATCAGGCTCATACTTTCGCATATTTCTTATACTTCATGGCTAGATCCTGGGCTTTTTCTGGATTGCATCACGTAGTAATGAAGTACAACACTGAAACAGTCAATTAAACCTAGTTTCGATCAATATTTTAGAGAATAATTCATGTTAGGTCTAGGTTAGGTCTGGGATTTGCTCCCATCAGGCTCATTCTTTCGCATATTTCTCATACTTGATGGCTAGATCCTGGGCTTTTTCTGGATTGCATCACGTAGTAATGAAGTACAACACTGAAACAGTCAATTAAACCTAGTTTCGATCAATATTTTAGAGAATAATTCATGTTAGGTCTAGGTTAGGTCTGGGATTTGCTCTCATCAGGCTCATTCTTTCGCATATTTCTCATACTTGATGTCTAGATCCTGGGCTTTTTCTGGATTGCATCACGTAGTAATGAAGTACAACACTGAAACAGTCAATTAAACCTGGTTTCGATCAATATTTTAGAGAATAATTCATGTTAGGTCTAGGTTAGGTCTGGGATTTGCTCCCATCAGGCTCATTCTTTCGCATATTTCTCATACTTGATGGCTAGATCCTGGGATTTTCTGGATTGCATCACGTAGTAATGAAGTACAACACTGAAACAGTCAATTAAACCTGGTTTCCATCAATATTCTAGAGGGCAACGCATGTTAGGTCTGGGTTAGGTCTAGGATTTGCCCTCATCAGGCTCATACATTGGCATATTTCTCATACTTCATGGCTAGATCCTGGGCTGTTTCTGGATTGGATGACGTAGTAATGTGGTACCACACTGAAACTGTCGATTAAACCTGGTTTCGATCAATATTTTAGAGGATAACGCAAGTTAAGTCTGGGATTGGTCTGGGATTTGACCTCATCAGACTCATACTTTCGCACACTTCACATACTCGTTGAACAGATCCTGGGTTATTTTCTGGTTGGGAACACATAGTAATGTGGTACCACACTGAAACAGTCGATTAAACCAGGTTTCGATCAATATTTTTGAGGACAACGCATGTTAGGTCTAGGTTAGGCCTGGGATTTTCACTCATCAGACTCATACTTTCGCATTCTTCACATACTTGTTGAACGGATCGTGGGTTATTTCTCGTCTGGATCACGTAGTAATGTGGGACCAGACTGAAACAGTCAATTAAACCTGGTTTCGATCAATATTTTAGAGAATAATTCATGTTAGGTCTATGTTAGGTCTGGGATTTGCTCTCATCAGGCTCATTCTTTCGCATATTTCTCATACATGTTGAACAGATCCTGGGTTTTTTCTGGTTTGGATCACGAGGTAATGTGGGACCACACTGAAACAATCAATTAAACCTGGTCTTGATAAATATTTTAGAGGATAACGCATGTTAGGTCTGGGTTAGGTCTAGGATTTGCCCTCATCAGGCTCTTACTTTCGCATATTTCTCATACTTCATGGCTAGATCCTGTGCTATTTCTGGATTGGATCACGTAGTAAAGTGGTACCACACTGAAACATTCAATGAAACCTGGTCTGGATAAATATTTTAGAGGTTAACGCATCTTAGGTCTGGGTTAGGTCTAAGATTTGCCCCCATCAGGCTCACAGTTTAGCGTTTTTCACATACATGTTGAACTGATCCTGGGTTTTTTCTGGTTTGGATCACGAAGTAGTGTGGTACCACACTGAAACAGTCCATTAAACCTGGTTTCGCTCAATATTTTAGAGGATAACGCATGTAAGGTCTAGGTTAGGTCTGGGATTTGCTCTCATCAGGCTCATACTTTCGCATTCTTCACATACATGTTGAACTGATCCTGGGTGTTTTCTGGTTTGGATCACGTAGTAATGTGGTACCACACTGAAACGGTCAATTAAACCTGGTTTCGATCAATATTTTAGAGGATAACGCAAGTTAGGTCTGGGATAGGTCTGGGATTTGACCTCATCAGACTCATTCTTTCGCATATTTCTCATACTTGATGGCTAGATCCTGGGCTTTTTCTGGATTGCATCACGTAGTAATGAAGTACAACACTGAAACAGTCAAATAAGCCTGGTTTCGATCAATATTTTAGAGAATAATTCATGTTAGGTCTGGGTTAGGTCTAGGATTTGCTCTCATCAGGCTCATACTTTCGCATATTTCTTATACTTCATGGCTAGATCCTGGGCTTTTTCTGGATTGCATCACGTAGTAATGAAGTACAACACTGAAACAGTCAATTAAACCTAGTTTCGATCAATATTTTAGAGAATAATTCATGTTAGGTCTAGGTTAGGTCTGGGATTTGCTCCCATCAGGCTCATTCTTTCGCATATTTCTCATACTTGATGGCTAGATCCTGGGCTTTTTCTGGATTGCATCACGTAGTAATGAAGTACAACACTGAAACAGTCAATTAAACCTAGTTTCGATCAATATTTTAGAGAATAATTCATGTTAGGTCTAGGTTAGGTCTGGGATTTGCTCTCATCAGGCTCATTCTTTCGCATATTTCTCATACTTGATGTCTAGATCCTGGGCTTTTTCTGGATTGCATCACGTAGTAATGAAGTACAACACTGAAACAGTCAATTAAACCTGGTTTCGATCAATATTTTAGAGAATAATTCATGTTAGGTCTAGGTTAGGTCTGGGATTTGCTCCCAACAGGCTCATTCTTTCGCATATTTCTCATACTTGATGGCTAGATCCTGGGATTTTCTGGATTGCATCACGTAGTAATGAAGTACAACACTGAAACAGTCAATTAAACCTGGTTTCCATCAATATTCTAGAGGGCAACGCATGTTAGGTCTGGGTTAGGTCTAGGATTTGCCCTCATCAGGCTCATACATTGGCATATTTCTCATACTTCATGGCTAGATCCTGGGCTGTTTCTGGATTGGATGACGTAGTAATGTGGTACCACACTGAAACTGTCGATTAAACCTGGTTTCGATCAATATTTTAGAGGATAACGCAAGTTAAGTCTGGGATTGGTCTGGGATTTGACCTCATCAGACTCATACTTTCGCACACTTCACATACTCGTTGAACAGATCCTGGGTTATTTTCTGGTTGGGAACACATAGTAATGTGGTACCACACTGAAACAGTCGATTAAACCAGGTTTCGATCAATATTTTTGAGGACAACGCATGTTAGGTCTAGGTTAGGCCTGGGATTTTCACTCATCAGACTCATACTTTCGCATTCTTCACATACTTGTTGAACGGATCGTGGGTTATTTCTCGTTTGGATCACGTAGTAATGTGGGACCAGACTGAAACAGTCAATTAAACCTGGTTTCGATCAATATTTTAGAGAATAATTCATGTTAGGTCTATGTTAGGTCTGGGATTTGCTCTCATCAGGCTCATTCTTTCGCATATTTCTCATACATGTTGAACAGATCCTGGGTTTTTTCTGGTTTGGATCACGAGGTAATGTGGGACCACACTGAAACAATCAATTAAACCTGGTCTTGATAAATATTTTAGAGGATAACGCATGTTAGGTCTGGGTTAGGTCTAGGATTTGCCCTCATCAGGCTCTTACTTTCGCATATTTCTCATACTTCATGGCTAGATCCTGTGCTATTTCTGGATTGGATCACGTAGTAAAGTGGTACCACACTGAAACATTCAATGAAACCTGGTCTGGATAAATATTTTAGAGGTTAACGCATCTTAGGTCTGGGTTAGGTCTAAGATTTGCCCTCATCAGGCTCACAGTTTAGCGTTTTTCACATACTTGTTGAACTGATCCTGGGTTTTTTCTGGTTTGGATCACGAAGTAGTGTGGTACCACACTGAAACAGTCCATTAAACCTGGTTTCGCTCAATATTTTAGAGGATAACGCATGTAAGGTCTAGATTAGGTCTGGGATTTGCTCTCATCAGGCTCATTCTTTCGCATATTTCTCATACTTGATGGCTAGATCCTGGGTTTTTTCTGGTTTGGATCACGTAGTAATGTGGTACCACACTGAAACTGTCGATTAAACCTGGTTTCGATCAATATTTTAGAGGATAACGCAAGTTAAGTCTGGGATTGGTCTGGGATTTGACCTCATCAGACTCATACTTTCGCACACTTCACATACTCGTTGGACAGATCCTGGGTTATTTTCTGGTTGGGATCACATAGTAATGTGGTACCACACTGAAACAGTCGATTAAACCAGGTTTCGATGAATATTTTTGAGGATAACGCATGTTAGGTCTAGGTTAGGCCTGGGATTTTCACTGATCAGACTCATACTTTCGCATTCTTCACATACTTGTTGAACGGATCCTGGGTTTTTTCTGGTTTGGATCACGTAGTAATGTGGGACCACACTGAAACAGTCAATTAAACCTGGTTTCGATCAATATTTTAGAGAATAATTCATGTTAGGTCTAGGTTAGGCCTGGGATTTGCCCTCATCAAGGTCATACTGTCGCAGTTTTAACATACTTGTTGAACGGATCCTGGGTTTTTTCTGGTTTGGTTCACGTAGTAATGTTGTACCACACTGCAACATTCAATTAAACCTGGTCTTGATAAATATTTTAGAGGATAACGCATGTTAGGTTTGGGTTAGGTCTAGGATTTGCCCTCATCAGGCTCATACTTTCGCATATTTCTCATACTTCATGGCTAGATCCTGGGCTGTTTCTGGATTGTATCACGTAGTAATGTGGTACCACGCTGAAACAGTCGACTAAACCTGGTTTCGATCACTATTTTAGAGGATAGCGCAAGTTAAGTCTGGGATAGGTCTGGGATTTGACCTCATCAGACTCATACTTTCGCATTCTTCACATACTTGTTGAACGGATCCTGGGTTTTTTCTGGTTTGGATCACGTAGTAATGTGGGACCACACTGAAACAGTCGACTAAACCTGTTTTGGCTCAATATTTTAGAGGATGACGCATGTTAGGTCTAGGTTAGGCCTGGGATTTTCCCTCATCAGATTCATACTTTCGCATTCTTCACATACTTGTTGAACGGATCCTGGGTTTTTTCTGGTTTGGATCACGTAGTATTGTGTGACCACACTGAAGCAGTCAAGTAAACCTGGTTTCGATCAATATTTTAGAGAATAATTCATGTTAGGTCTACGTTAGGTCTGGGATTTGCTCTCATCAGGCTCATTCTTTCGCATATTTCTCATACATGTTGAACAGATACTGGGTTTTTTCTGGTTTGGATCACGTAGTAATGTGGGACCACACTGAAACAATCAATTAAACCAGACCTAGATAAATATTTTAGAGGATTACGCATGATAGGTCTGTGTTAGGTCTAGGATTTGCTCTCATCAGGCTCATACTTTCGCATATTTCTCATACTTCATGGCTAGATCCTGGGCTGTTTCTGGATTGTATCACGTAGTAATGTGGTACCACGCTGAAACAGTCGACTAAACCTGTTTTCGATCAATATTTTAGAGGATAACGCATCTTAGGTCTGGGTTAGGTCTAAGATTTGCCCTCGTCAGGCTCGCAGTTTAGCGTTTTTCACATACTTCTAAAACAGATCCTGGGCTTTCTCTGGTTTGGATCACGAAGTAGTGTGGTACCACACTGAAACAGTCCATTAAACCTGGTTTCGCTCAATATTTTAGAGGATAACGCATGTTAGGTCTAGGTTAGGTCTGGGATTTGCTCTCATCAGGCTCATACTTTCGCATATTTCTTATACTTCATGGCTAGATCCTGGGCTTTTTCAGGATTGCATCACGTAGTAATGAAGTACAACACTGAAACAGTCAATTAAACCTAGTTTCGATCAATATTTTAGAGAATAATTCATGTTAGGTCTAGGTTAGGTCTGGGATTTGCTCTCATCAGGCTCATTCTTTCGCATATTTCTCATACTTGATGGCTAGATCCTGGGCTTTTTCTGGATTGCATCTCGTAGTAATGAAGTACAACACTGAAACAGTCAATTAAACCTGGTTTCGATCAATATTTTAGAGAATAATTCATGTTAGGTCTGGGTTAGGTCTAGGATTTGCCCTCATCAGGCTCATACATTGGCATATTTCTCATACTTCATGGCTAGATCCTGGGCTGTTTCTGGATTGGATGACGTAGTAATGTGGTACCACGCTGAAACAGTCAATTAAACCTGGTTTCGATCAATATTTTAGAGGATAACGCAAGTTAGGTCTGGGATAGGTCTAGGATTTGCTCTCATCAGGCTCTTACTTTCGCATATTTCTTATACTTCATGGCTAGATCCTGGGCTATTTCTGGATTGGATCACGTAGTAAAGTGGTACCACACTGAAACATTCAATGAAACCTGGTCTGGATAAATATTTTAGAGGATAACGCATCTTATGTCTGGGTTAGGTCTAAGATTTGCCCTCATCAGGCTCACAGTTTAGCGTTTTTCACATACTTGTTGAACAGATCCTGGGCTTTTTCTGGTTTGGATCACGAAGTAGTGTGGTACCTCACTGAAACAGTCCATTAAACCTGGTTTCGCTCAATATTTTAGAGGATAACGCATGTTAGGTCTAGGTTAGGTCTGGGATTTGCTCTCATCAGGCTCATTCTTTCGCATATTTCTCATACTTGATGGCTAGATCCTGGGTTTTTTCTGGTTTGGATCACGTAGTAATGTGGTACCACACTGAAACAGTCGATTAAACCAGGTTTCGATCAATATTTTTGAGGACAACGCATGTTAGGTCTAGGTTAGGCCTGGGATTTTCACTCATCAGACTCATACTTTCGCATTCTTCACATACATGTTGAACGGATCCTGGGTTTTTTCTGGTTTGGATCACGTAGTAATGTGGTACCACACTGAAACAGTCGATTAAACCTGGTTTGGATCAATATTTTAGAGGATAACGCATGTTAGGTCTAGGTTAGGCGTGGGATTTTCACTCATCAGACTCATACTTTCGCATTCTTCACATACTTGTTGAACGGATCGTGGGTTATTTCTCGTTTGGATCACGTAGTAATGTGGGACCAGACTGAAACAGTCAATAAAACCTGGTTTCGATCAATATTTTAGAGAATAATTCATGTTAGGACTATGTTAGGTCTGGGATTTGCTCTCATCAGGCTCATTCTTTCGCATATTTCTCATACATGTTGAACAGATCCTGGGTTTTTTCTGGTTTGGATCACGTAGTAATGTGGGACCATACTGAAACAATCAATTAAACCTGGTCTTGATAAATATTTTAGAGGATAACGCATGTTAGGTCTGGGTTAGGTCTAGGATTTGCCCTCATCAGGCTCTTACTTTCGCATATTTCTCTTACTTCATGGCTAAATCCTGGGCTTTTTCTGGATTGCATCACGTAGTAAAGCGGTACCACACTGAAACATTCAATGAAACCTGGTCTGGATAAATATTTTAGAGGTTAACGCATCTTAGGTCTGGGTTAGGTCTACGATTTGCCCTCATCAGGCTCACAGTTTAGCGTTTTTCACATACTTGTTGAACAGATCCTGGGTTTTTTCAGGTCGGGATCACGAAGTAATGTGGTACCACACTGAAACAGTCCATTAAACCTGGTTTCGCTCAATATTTTAGAGGATAACCCATGTAAGGTCTAGGTTAGGTCTGGGATTTGCTCTCATCAGGCACTTTCTTTCGCATATTTCTCATACTTGATGGCTAGATCCTGGGTTTTTTCTGGTTTGGATCACGTAGTAATGTGGTACCACACTGTAACAGTCGTTTAAACCTGGTTTCGACCAATATTTTAGAGGATAACGCAAGTTAGGTCTGGGATAGGTCTCGGATTTGACCTCATCAGACTCATACTTTCGCAACACTTCACATACTCCTTGAACAGATCCTGGGTTATTTTCTGGTTTGGATCACATAGTAATGTGGTACCACACTGAAACAGTCGATTAAACCAGGTTTCGATCAATATTTTAGAGGATAACGCATGTTAGGTCTAGGTTAGGCCTGGGATTTTCACTCACCAGACTCATACTTTCGCATTCTTCACATACTTGTTGAACGGATCCTGGGTTTTTTCTGGTTTGGATCACGTAGTAATGTGGTGCCACACTGAAACGGTCAATTAAACCTGGTTTCGATCAATATTTTAGAGGATAACGCAAGTTAGGTCTGGGATAGGTCTGGGATTTGCCCTCATCCGGCTCATACTTTCGCATTCTTCACATACATGTTGAACTGATCCTGGGTGTTTTCTGGTTTGGATCACGTAGTAATGTGGTACCACACTGAAACGGTCAACTAAACCTGGTTTCGATCAATATTTTAGAGGATAACGCAAGTTAGGTCTGGGATAAGTCTGGGATTTGACCTCATCCGGCTCATACTTTCGCACTCTTCACATACTCCTTGAACAGATCCTGGGTTATTTTCTGGTTTGGATCACATAGTAATGTGGTACCACACTGAAACAGTCGATTAAACCAGGTTTCGCTCAATATTTTAGAGGATAACCCATGTAAGGTCTAGGTTAGGTCTGGGATTTGCTCTCATCAGGCTCTTTCTTTCGCATATTTCTCATACTTGATGGCTAGATCCTGGGTTTTTTCTGGTTTGGATCACGTAGTAATGTGGTACCACACTGAAACGGTCAATTAAACCTGGTTTCGATCAATATTTTAGAGGATAACGCAAGTTAGGTCTGGGATAGGTCTGGGATTTGACCTCATCAGACTCATTCTTTCGCATATTTCTCATACTTGATGGCTAGATCCTGGGCTTTTTCTGGATTGCATCACGTAGTAATGAAGTACAACACTGAAACAGTCAAATAAACCTGGTTTCGATCAATATTTTAGAGAATAATTCATGTTAGGTCTAGGTTAGGTCTGGAATTTGCTCTCATCAGGCTCATTCTTTCGCATATTTCTCATACTTGATGGCTAGATCCTGGGCTTTTTCTGGATTGCATCACGTAGTAATGAAGTACAACACTGAAACAGTCAATTAAACCTGGTTGCCATCAATATTTTAGAGGACAACGCATGTTAGGTCTAGGTTAGGCCTGGGATTTGCCCTCATCAAGGTCATACTGTCGCAGTTTTAACATACTTGTTGAACGGATCCTGGGTTTTTTCTGGTTTGGTTCACGTAGTAATGTTGTACCACACTGAAACATTCAATTAAACCTGGTCTTGATAAATATTTTAGAGGATAACGCATGTTAGGTTTGGGTTAGGTCTAGGATTTGCCCTCATCAGGCTCATACTTTCGCATATTTCTCATACTTCATGGCTAGATCCTGGGCTGTTTCTGGATTGTATCACGTAGTAATGTGGTACCACGCTGAAACAGTCGACTAAACCTGGTTTCGATCAATATTTTAGAGGATAACGCAAGTTAAGTCTGGGATAGGTCTGGGATTTGACCTCATCAGACTCATACTTTCGCATTCTTCACATACTTGTTGAACGGATCCTGGGTTTTTTCTGGTTTGGATCACGTAGTAATGTGGGACCACACTGAAACAGTCGACTAAACCTGTTTTCGCTCAATATTTTAGAGGATGACGCATGTTAGGTCTAGGTTAGGCCTGGGATTTTCCCTCATCAGATTCATACTTTCGCATTCTTCACATACTTGTTGAACGGATCCTGGGTTTTTTCTGGTTTGGATCACGTAGTATTGTGGGACCACACTGAAGCAGTCAAGTAAACCTGGTTTCGATCAATATTTTAGAGAATAATTCATGTTAGGTCTACGTTAGGTCTGGGATTTGCTCTCATCAGGCTCATTCTTTCGCATATTTCTCATACATGTTGAACAGATACTGGGTTTTTTCTGGTTTGGATCACGTAGTAATGTGGGACCACACTGAAACAATCAATTAAACCAGATCTAGATAAATATTATAGGGGATTACGCATGTTAGGTCTGGGTTAGATCTAGGATTTGCTCTCATCAGGCTCATACTTTCGCATATTTCTCATACTTCATGGCTAGATCCTGGGCTGTTTCTGGATTGTATCACGTAGTAATGTGGTACCACGCTGAAACAGTCGACTAAACCTGTTTTCGGTCAATATTTTAGAGGATAACGCGTGTTAGGTCTGGGTTAGGTCTAGGATTTGCTCTCATCAGGCTCTTACTTTCGCATATTTCTTATACTTCATGGCTAGATCCTGGGCTATTTCTGGATTGGATCACGTAGTAAAGTGGTACCACACTGAAACATTCAATGAAACCTGGTCTGGATAAATATTTTAGAGGATAACGCATCTTATGTCTGGGTTAGGTCTAAGATTTGCCCTCATCAGGCTCACAGTTTAGCGTTTTTCACATACTTGTTGAACAGATCCTGGGCTTTTTCTGGTTTGGATCACGAAGTAGTGTGGTACCTCACTGAAACAGTCCATTAAACCTGGTTTCGCTCAATATTTTAGAGGATAACGCATGTTAGGTCTAGGTTAGGTCTGGGATTTGCTCTCATCAGGCTCATTCTTTCGCATATTTCTCATACTTGATGGCTAGATCCTGGGTTTTTTCTGGTTTGGATCACGTAGTAATGTGGTACCACACTGAAACAGTCGATTAAACCAGGTTTCGATCAATATTTTTGAGGACAACGCATGTTAGGTCTAGGTTAGGCCTGGGATTTTCACTCATCAGACTCATACTTTCGCATTCTTCACATACATGTTGAACGGATCCTGGGTTTTTTCTGGTTTGGATCACGTAGTAATGTGGTACCACACTGAAACAGTCGATTAAACCTGGTTTGGATCAATATCTTAGAGGATAACGCATGTTAGGTCTAGGTTAGGCGTGGGATTTTCACTCATCAGACTCTTACTTTCGCATTCTTCACATACTTGTTGAACGGATCGTGGGTTATTTCTCGTTTGGATCACGTAGTAATGTGGGACCAGACTGAAACAGTCAATTAAACCTGGTTTCGATCAATATTTTAGAGAATAATTCATGTTAGGTCTATGTTAGGTCTGGGATTTGCTCTCATCAGGCTCATTCTTTCGCATATTTCTCATACATGTTGAACAGATCCTGGGTTTTTTCTGGTTTGGATCACGTAGTAATGTGGGACCATACTGAAACAATCAATTAAACCTGGTCTTGATAAATATTTTAGAGGATAACGCATGTTAGGTCTGGGTTAGGTCTAGGATTTGCCCTCATCAGGCTCTTACTTTCGCATATTTCTCTTACTTCATGGCTAAATCCTGGGCTTTTTCTGGATTGCATCACGTAGTAAAGCGGTACCACACTGAAACATTCAATGAAACCTGGTCTGGATAAATATTTTAGAGGTTAACGCATCTTAGGTCTGGGTTAGGTCTACGATTTGCCCTCATCAGGCTCACAGTTTAGCGTTTTTCACATACTTGTTGAACAGATCCTGGGTTTTTTCAGGTTGGGATCACGAAGTAATGTGGTACCACACTGAAACAGTCTATTAAACCTGGTTTCGCTCAATATTTTAGAGGATAACCCAAGTAAGGTCTAGGTTAGGTCTGGGATTTGCTCTCATCAGGCTCATTCTTTCGCATATTTCTCATACTTGATGGCTAGATCCTGGGTTTTTTCTGGTTTGGATCACGTAGTAATGTGGTACCACACTGTAACAGTCGATTAAACCTGGTTTCGACCAATATTTTAGAGGATAACGCAAGTTAGGTCTGGGATAGGTCTCGGATTTGACCTCATCAGACTCATACTTTCGCAACACTTCACATACTCCTTGAACAGATCCTGGGTTATTTTCTGGTTTGGATCACATAGTAATGTGGTACCACACTGAAACAGTCGATTAAACCAGGTTTGGATCAATATTTTAGAGGATAACGCATGTTAGGTCTAGGTTAGGCCTGGGATTTTCACTCACCAGACTCATACTTTCGCATTCTTCACATACTTGTTGAACGGATCCTGGGTTTTTTCTGGTTTGGATCACGTAGCAATGTGGTGCCACACTGAAACGGTCAATTAAACCTGGTTTCGATCAATATTTTAGAGGATAACGCAAGTTAGGTCTGGGATAGGTCTGGGATTTGACCTCATCAGACTCATTCTTTCGCATATTTCTCATACTTGATGGCTAGATCCTGGGCTTTTTCTGGATTGCATCACGTAGTAATGAAGTACAACACTGAAACAGTCAAATAAACCTGGTTTCGATCAATATTTTAGAGAATAATTCATGTTAGGTCTAGGTTAGGTCTGGGATTTGCCCTCATCCGGCTCATACTTTCGCATTCTTCACATACATGTTGAACTGATCCTGGGTGTTTTCTGGTTTGGATCACGTAGTAATGTGGTACCACACTGAAACGGTCAATTAAACCTGGTTTCGATCAATATTTTAGAGGATAACGCAAGTTAGGTCTGGGATAGGTCTGGGATTTGACCTCATCAGACTCATTCTTTCGCATATTTCTCATACTTGATGGCTAGATCCTGGGCTTTTTCTGGATTGCATCACGTAGTAATGAAGTACAACACTGAAACAGTCAAATAAACCTGGTTTCGATCAATATTTTAGAGAATAATTCATGTTAGGTCTAGGTTAGGTCTGGGATTTGCTCTCATCAGGCTCATTCTTTCGCATATTTCTCATACTTGATGGCTAGATCCTGGGCTTTTTCTGGATTGCATCACGTAGTAATGAAGTACAACACTGAAACAGTCAATTAAACCTGGTTGCCATCAATATTTTAGAGGACAACGCATGTTAGGTCTAGGTTAGGCCTGGGATTTGCCCTCATCAAGGTCATACTGTCGCAGTTTTAACATACTTGTTGAACGGATCCTGGGTTTTTTCTGGTTTGGTTCACGTAGTAATGTTGTACCACACTGAAACATTCAATTAAACCTGGTCTTGATAAATATTTTAGAGGATAACGCATGTTAGGTTTGGGTTAGGTCTAGGATTTGCCCTCATCAGGCTCATACTTTCGCATATTTCTCATACTTCATGGCTAGATCCTGGGCTGTTTCTGGATTGTATCACGTAGTAATGTGGTACCACGCTGAAACAGTCGACTAAACCTGGTTTCGATCAATATTTTAGAGGATAACGCAAGTTAAGTCTGGGATAGGTCTGGGATTTGACCTCATCAGACTCATACTTTCGCATTCTTCACATACTTGTTGAACGGATCCTGGGTTTTTTCTGGTTTGGATCACGTAGTAATGTGGGACCACACTGAAACAGTCGACTAAACCTGTTTTCGCTCAATATTTTAGAGGATGACGCATGTTAGGTCTAGGTTAGGCCTGGGATTTTCCCTCATCAGATTCATACTTTCGCATTCTTCACATACTTGTTGAACGGATCCTGGGTTTTTTCTGGTTTGGATCACGTAGTATTGTGGGACCACACTGAAGCAGTCAAGTAAACCTGGTTTCGATCAATATTTTAGAGAATAATTCATGTTAGGTCTACGTTAGGTCTGGGATTTGCTCTCATCAGGCTCATTCTTTCGCATATTTCACATACATGTTGAACAGATACTGGGTTTTTTCTGGTTTGGATCACGTAGTAATGTGGGACCACACTGAAACAATCAATTAAACCAGATCTAGATAAATATTATAGAGGATTACGCATGTTAGGTCTGGGTTAGGTCTAGGATTTGCTCTCATCAGGCTCATACTTTCGCATATTTCTCATACTTCATGGCTAGATCCTGGGCTGTTTCTGGATTGTATCACGTAGTAATGTGGTACCACGCTGAAACAGTCGACTAAACCTGTTTTCGATCAATATTTTAGAGGATAACGCATGTTAGGTCTGGGTTAGGTCTAGGATTTGCTCTCATCAGGCTCATACTTTCGCATATTTCTTATACTTCATGGCTAGATCCTGGGCTTTTTCTGGATTGCATCACGTAGTAATGAAGTACAACACTGAAACAGTCAATTAAACCTAGTTTCGATCAATATTTTAGAGAATAATTCATGTTAGTTCTAGGTTAGGTCTGGGATTTGCTCCCATCAGGCTCATTCTTTCGCATATTTCTCATACTTGATGGCTAGATCCTGGGCTTTTTCTGGATTGCATCACGTAGTAATGAAGTACAACACTGAAACAGTCAATGAAACCTTGTTTCGATCAATATTTTAGAGAATAATTCATGTTAGGTCTAGGTTAGGTCTGGGATTTGCTCTCATCAGGCTCATTCTTTCGCATATTTCTCATACTTGATGTCTAGATCCTGGGCTTTTTCTGGATTGCATCACGTAGTAATGAAGTACAACACTGAAACAGTCAATTAAACCTGGTTTCGATCAATATTTTAGAGAATAGTTCATGTTAGGTCTAGGTTAGGTCTGGGATTTGCTCCCATCAGGCTCATTCTTTCGCATATTTCTCATACTTGATGGCTAGATCCTGGGATTTTCTGGATTGCATCACGTAGTAATGAAGTACAACACTGAAACAGTCAATTAAACCTGGTTTCCATCAATATTCTAGAGGACAACGCATGTTAGGTCTGGGTTAGGTCTAGGATTTGCCCTCATCAGGCTCATACATTGGCATATTTCTCATACTTCATGGCTAGATCCTGGGCTGTTTCTGGATTGGATGACGTAGTAATGTGGTACCACACTGAAACTGTCGATTAAACCTGGTTTCGATCAATATTTTAGAGGATAACGCAAGTTAAGTCTGGGATTGGTCTGGGATTTGACCTCATCAGACTCATACTTTCGCACACTTCACATACTCGTTGAACAGATCCTGGGTTATTTTCTGGTTTGGATGACGTAGTAATGTGGTACCACACTGAAACAGTCGATTAAACCTGGTTTGGATCAATATTTTAGAGGATAACGCATGTTAGGTCTATGTTTGGTCTGGGATTTGCTCTCATCAGGCTCATTCTTTCGCATATTTCTCATACATGTTGAACAGATCCTGGGTTTTTTCTGGTTTGGATCACGTAGTAATGTGGGACCATACTGAAACAATCAATTAAACCTGGTCTTGATAAATATTTTAGAGGATAACGCATGTTAGGTCTGGGTTAGGTCTAGGATTTGCCCTCATCAGGCTCATACTTTCGCATATTTCTCTTACTACATGGCTAAATCCTGGGCTTTTTCTGGATTGCATCACGTAGTAAAGCGGTACCACACTGAAACATTCAATGAAACCTGGTCTGGATAAATATTTTAGAGGTTAACGCATCTTAGGTCTGGGTTAGGTCTACGATTTGCTCTCATCAGGCTCACAGTTTAGCGTTTTTCACATACTTGTTGAACAGATCCTGGGTTTTTTCTGGTTGGGATCACGAAGTAATGTGGTACCACACTGAAACAGTCCATTAAACCTGGTTTCGCTCAATATTTTAGAGGATAACGCATGTAAGGTCTAGGTTAGGTCTGGGATTTGCTCTCATCAGGCTCATTCTTTCGCATATTTCTCATACTTGATGGCTAGATCCTGGGTTTTTTCTGGTTTCATCACGTAGTAATGTGGTACCACACTGTAACAGTCGATTAAACCTGGTTTCGGTCAATATTTTAGAGGATAACGCAAGTTAGGTCTGGGATAGGTCTGGGATTTGCCCTCATCCGGCTGATACTCTCGCATTCTTCACATACATGTTGAACTGATCCTGGGTGTTTTCTGGTTTGGATCACGTAGTAATGTGGTACCACACTGAAACGGTCAATTAAACCTGGTTTCGATCAATATTTTAGAGGATAACGCAAGTTAGGTCTGGGATAGGTCTGGGATTTGACCTCATCAGACTCATTCTTTCGCATATTTCTCATACTTGATGGCTAGATCCTGGGCTTTTTCTGGATTGCATCACGTAGTAATGAAGTACAACACTGAAACAGTCAAATAAACCTGGTTTCGATCAATATTTTAGAGAATAATTCATGTTAGGTCTAGGTTAGGTCTGGGATTTGCTCTCATCAGGCTCATTCTTTCGCATATTTCTCATACTTGATGGCTAGATCCTGGGCTTTTTCTGGATTGCATCACGTAGTAATGAAGTACAACACTGAAACAGTCAATTAAACCTGGTTGCCATCAATATTTTAGAGGACAACGCATGTTAGGTCTAGGTTAGGCCTGGGATTTGCCCTCATCAAGGTCATACTGTCGCAGTTTTAACATACTTGTTGAACGGATCCTGGGTTTTTTCTGGTTTGGTTCACGTAGTAATGTTGTACCACACTGAAACATTCAATTAAACCTGGTCTTGATAAATATTTTAGAGGATAACGCATGTTAGGTTTGGGTTATGTCTAGGATTTGCCCTCATCAGGCTCATACTTTCGCATATTTCTCATACTTCATGGCTAGATCCTGGGCTGTTTCTGGATTGTATCACGTAGTAATGTGGTACCACGCTGAAACAGTCGACTAAACCTGGTTTCGATCAATATTTTAGAGGATAACGCAAGTTAAGTCTGGGATAGGTCTGGGATTTGACCTCATCAGACTCATACTTTCGCATTCTTCACATACTTGTTGAACGGATCCTGGGTTTTTTCTGGTTTGGATCACGTAGTAATGTGGGACCACACTGAAACAGTCGACTAAACCTGTTTTCGCTCAATATTTTAGAGGATGACGCATGTTAGGTCTAGGTTAGGCCTGGGATTTTCCCTCATCAGATTCATACTTTCGCATTCTTCACGTACTTGTTGAACGGATCCTGGTTTTTTTCTGGTTTGGATCACGTAGTATTGTGGGACCACACTGAAGCAGTCAAGTAAACCTGGTTTCGATCAATATTTTAGAGAATAATTCATGTTAGGTCTACGTTAGGTCTGGGATTTGCTCTCATCAGGCTCATTCTTTCGCATATTTCTCATACATGTTGAACAGATACTGGGTTTTTTCTGGTTTGGATCACGTAGTAATGTGGGACCACACTGAAACAATCAATTAAACCAGATCTAGATAAATATTTTAGAGGATTACGCATGTTAGGTCTGGGTTAGGTCTAGGATTTGCTCTCATCAGGCTCATACTTTCGCATATTTCTCATACTTCATGGCTAGATCCTGGGCTGTTTCTGGATTGTATCACGTAGTAATGTGGTACCACGCTGAAACAGTCGACTAAACCTGTTTTCGATCAATATTTTAGAGGATAACGCATCTTAGGTCTGGGTTAGGTCTAAGATTTGCCCTCGTCAGGCTCACAGTTTAGCGTTTTCACATACTTCTAAAACAGATCCTGGGCTTTCTCTGGTTTGGATCACGAAGTAGTGTGGTACCACACTGAAACAGTCCTTTAAACCTGGTTTCGCTCAATATTTTGGAGGATAACGCATGTTAGGTCTAGGTTAGGTCTGGGATTTGCTCTCATCAGGCTCATTCTTTCGCATATTTCTCATACTTGATGGCTAGATCCTGGGCTTTTTCTGGATTGCATCACGTAGTAATGTAGTACCACACTGAAACAGTCAATGAAACCTGGCTTCCATCAATATTTTAGAGGACAACGCAAGTTAGGTCTAGGTAAGGCCTGAGATTTTCACTGATCAGACTCATACTTTCGCATTCTTCACATACTTGTTGAACAGATCCTGGGCTTTCTCTGGTTTGGATCACGAGGTGGTGTGGTACCACACTGAAACAGTCCATTAAACCTGGTTTCGCTCAATATTTTAGAGGATAACGCATGTTAGGTCTAGGTTAGGTCTGGGATTTGCTCTCATCAGGCTCATTCTTTCGCATATTTCTCATACTTCATGGCTAGATCCTGGGCTGTTTCTGGATTGTATCAGGTAGTAAAGTGGTACCACACTGAAACATTCAATGAAACCTGGTCTGGATAAATATTTTAGAGGATAACGCATCTTAGGTCTGGGTTAGGTCTAAGATTTGCCCTCATCAGGCTCACAGTTTAGCGTTTTTCACATACTTCTTGAACAGATCCTGGGCTTTCTCTGGTTTGGATCACGAAGTAGTGTGGTACCACACTGAAACAGTCCATTAAACCTGGTTTCGCGCAATATCTTAGAGGATAACGCATGTTAGGTCTAGGTTAGGTCTGGGATTTGCTCTCATCAGGCTCATTCTTTCGCATATTTCTCATACTTGATGGCTAGATCCTGGGCTTTTTCTGGATTGCATCACGTAGTAATGTAGTACCACACTGAAACAGTCAATGAAACCTGGTTTCCATCAATATTTTAGAGGACAACGCAAGTTAGGTCTAGGTAAGGCCTGAGATTTTCACTGATCAGACTTATACTTTCGCATTCTCCACATACTTGTTGAACGGATCCTGGGTTTTTTCTGGTTTGGTTCTCGTAGTAATGTGGAACCACACTGAAACATTCAATTAAACCAGGTTTCGATCAATATTTTTGAGGATAACGCATGTTAGGTCTAGGTTAGGCCTGGGATTTTCACTCATGGGACTCATACTTTCGCATTCTTCACATACTTGTTGAACGGATCCTGGGTTTTTTCAGGTTTGGATCACGTAGTAATGTGGGACCACACTGAAACAGTCAATTAAACCTGGTTTCGGTCAATATTTTAGAGAATAATTCATGTTGGGTCTAGATTAGGTCTGGGATTTGCTCTCATCAGGCTCATTCTTTCGCATATTTCTCATACTTGGTGGCTAGATCCTGGGCTTCTTCTGGATTGCATTACGTAGTAATGAAGTACAACACTGAAACAGTCAATTAAACCTGGTTTCCGTCAATATTTTAGAGGACAACGCATGTTAGGTCTAGGTTAGGCCTGGGATTTGCCCTCATCAGGGTCATACTGTCGCAGTTTTAACATACTTGTTGAACGGATCCTGGGTTTTTTCTGGTTCGGTTCACGTAGTAATGTTGTACCACACTGAAGCAGTCGATTAAACCTGGTTTCGATCAATATTTTAGAGGATAACGCATGTTAGGTCTAGGTTAGGTCTGGGATTTGCTCTCATCAGGCTCATTCTTTCGCATATTTCTCATACTTCATGGCTAGATCCTGGGCTGTTTCTGGATTGTATCAGGTAGTAAAGTGGTACCACACTGAAACATTCAATGAAACCTGGTCTGGATAAATATTTTAGAGGATAACGCATCTTAGGTCTGGGTTAGGTCTAAGATTTGCCCTCATCAGGCTCACAGTTTAGCGTTTTTCACATACTTCTTGAACAGATCCTGGGCTTTCTCTGGTTTGGATCACGAAGTAGTGTGGTACCACACTGAAACAGTCCATTAAACCTGGTTTCGCGCAATATCTTAGAGGATAACGCATGTTAGGTCTAGGTTAGGTCTGGGATTTGCTCTCATCAGGCTCATTCTTTCGCATATTTCTCATACTTGATGGCTAGATCCTGGGCTTTTTCTGGATTGCATCACGTAGTAATGTAGTACCACACTGAAACAGTCAATGAAACCTGGTTTCCATCAATATTTTAGAGGACAACGCAAGTTAGGTCTAGGTAAGGCCTGAGATTTTCACTGATCAGCCTTATACTTTCGCATTCTCCACATACTTGTTGAACGGATCCTGGGTTTTTTCTGGTTTGGTTCTCGTAGTAATGTGGAACCACACTGAAACATTCAATTAAACCAGGTTTCGATCAATATTTTTGAGGATAACGCATGTTAGGTCTAGGTTAGGCCTGGGATTTTCACTCACCAGACTCATACTTTCGCATTCTTCACATACTTGTTGAACGGATCCTGGGTTTTTTCAGGTTTGGATCACGTAGTAATGTGGGACCACACTGAAACAGTCAATTAAACCTGGTTTCGGTCAATATTTTAGAGAATAATTCATGTTGGGTCTAGGTTAGGTCTGGGATTTGCTCTCATCAGGCTCATTCTTTCGCATATTTCTCATACTTCATGGCTAGATCCTGGGCTGTTTCTGGATTGTATCAGGTAGTAAAGTGGTACCACACTGAAACATTCAATGAAACCTGGTCTGGATAAATATTTTAGAGGATAACGCATCTTAGGTCTGGGTTAGGTCTAAGATTTGCCCTCATCAGGCTCACAGTTTAGCGTTTTTCACATACTTGTTGAACGGATCCTGGGTTTTTTCTGGTTTGGATCACGTAGTAATGTGGGACCACACTGAAACAGTCAATTAAACCTGGTTTCGGTCAATTTTATATATTTTAGAGAATAATTCATGTTGGGTCTAGATTAGGTCTGGGATTTGCTCTCATCAGGCTCATTCTTTCGCATATTTCTCATACTTGGTGGCTAGATCCTGGGCTTCTTCTGGATTGCATTACGTAGTAATGAAGTACAACACTGAAACAGTCAATTAAACCTGGTTTCCGTCAATATTTTAGAGGACAACGCATGTTAGGTCTAGGTTAGGCCTGGGATTTGCCCTCATCAGGGTCATACTGTCGCAGTTTTAACATACTTGTTGAACGGATCCTGGGTTTTTTCTGGTTTGGATAACGTAGTAATGTGGGACCACACTGAAACAGTCGACTAAACCTGTTTTCGATCAATATTTTAGAGGATGACGCATGTTAGGTCAAGGTTAGGCCTGGGATTTTCCCTCATCAGACTCATACTTTCGCATTCTTCACATACTTGTTGAACGGATTCCGGGGTTTTTCTGGTTTGGATCACGTATATTGTGGGACCACACTGAAGCAATCAAGTAAACCTGGTTTCGATCAATATTTTGGAGAATAATTCATGTTAGGTCTACGTTAGGTCTGGGATTTGCTCTCATCAGGCTCATTCTTTCGCATATTTCTCATACATGTTGAACAGATACTGGGTTTTTTCTGGTTTGGATCACGTAGTAATGTGGGACCACACTGAAACAATCAATTAAACCAGATCTTGATAAATATTTTAGAGGATTACGCATGTTAGGTCTGGGTTAGGTCTAGGATTTGCTCTCATCAGGCTCATACTTTCGCATATTTCTCATACTTCATGGCTAGATCCTGGGCTCTTTCTGGATTGTATCACGTAGTAATGTGGTACCACGCTGAAACAGTCGACTAAACCTGTTTTCGATCAATATTTTAGAGGATAACGCATGTTAGGTCTAGGTTAGGTCTGGGATTTGCTCTCATCAGGCTCATTCTTTCGCATATTTCTCATACTTGATGGGTAGATCCTGGGCTTTTTCTGGATTGCATCACGTAGTAATGAAGTACAACACTGAAACAGTCAATTAAACCTGGTCTCCATCAATATTCTAGAGGACAACGCATGTTAGGTCTAGGTTAGGCCTGGGATTTGCCCTCATCAGGGTCATACTGTCGCAGATTTAACATACTTGTTGAACGGATCCTGGGTTTTTTCTGGTTTGGTTCACGTAGTAATGTGGTACCACACTGAAACATTCAATTAAACCTTTTCTTGATAAATATTTTAGAGGATAACGCATGTTAGGTTTGGGTTAGGTCTAGGATTTGCCCTCATCAGGCTCATACTTTCGCATATTTCTCATACTCCATGGCTAGATCCTGGGCTGTTTCTGGATTGTATCAGGTAGTAAAGTGGTACCACACTGAAACATTCAATGAAACCTGGTCTGGATAAATATTTTAGAGGATAACGCATCTTAGGTCTGGGTTAGGTCTAAGATTTGCCCTCATCAGGCTCACAGTTTAGCGTTTTTCACATACTTCTTGAACAGATCCTGGGCTTTCTCTGGTTTGGATCACGAAGTAGTGTGGTACCACACTGAAACAGTCCATTAAACCTGGTTTCGCTCAATATTTTAGAGGATAACGCATGTTAGGTCTAGGTTAGGTCTGGGATTTGCTCTCATCAGGCGCATTTTTTCGCATATTTCTCATACTTGATGGCTAGATCCTGGGCTTTTTCTGGATTGCATCACGTAGTAATGTAGTACCACACTGAAACAGTCAATGAAACCTGGTTTCCATCAATATTTTAGAGGACAACGCAAGTTAGGTCTAGGTAAGGCCTGAGATTTTCACTGATCAGACTCATACTTTCGCATTCTTCGCATACTTGTTGAACGGATCCTGGGTTTTTTCTGGTTTGGTTCTCGTAGTAATGTGGTACCACACTGAAACATTCAATTAAACCAGGTTTCGATCAATATTTTTGAGAATAACGCATGTTAGGTCTAGGTTAGGCCTGGGATTTTCACTCATCGGACTCATACTTTCGCATTCTTCACATACTTGTTAAACGGATCCTGGGTTTTTTCTGGTTTGGATCACGTAGTAATGTGGGGCCACACTGAAACAGTCAATTAAACCTGGTTTCGGTCAATATTTTAGAGAATAATTCATGTTGGGTCTAGGTTAGGTCTGGGATTTGCTCTCATCAGGCTCATTCTTTCGCATATTTCTCACACTTGGTGGCTAGATCCTGGGCTTTTTCTGGATTGCATCACGTAGTAATGAAGTACAACACTGAAACAGTCAACTAAACCTGGTTTTCATCAATATCTTAGAGGACAACGCAAGTTAGGTCTGGGATATGTCTGGGATTTGCCCTCATCAGGCTCATACTTTCGCGTTTTTCACATACTTGTTCAAGAGATCCTGGGTTTTTTCTGGTTTGGATCACGTAGTAGTGTGGTACCACGCTGAAACAGACCATTAAACCTGGTTTCGATCAATATTTTAGAGAATAATTCATGTTAGGTCTATGTTAGGTCTGGGATTTTCTCTCATCAGGCTCATTCTTTCGCATATTTCTCATACATGTTGAACAGATCCTGGGTTTTTTCTGGTTTGGATCACGTAGTAATGTGGGACCACACTGAAACAATCAATTAAACCTGGTCTTGATAAATATTTTAGAGGATAACGCATACTAGGTCTGGATTAGGTTTAGGATTTGCCCTCGTCAGGCTCATACTTTCGCATATTTCTCATACTTCAAGGCTAGGTCCTGGGCTGTTTCTGGATTGTATCACGTAGTAATGTGGTACCACGCTGAAACAGTCAATTAAACCTGGTTTCGATCAATATTTTAGAGGATATCGCAAGTTAGGTCTGGGATAGGTCTAGGATTTGCCCTCATCAGGCTCTTACATTCGCATATCTCTCATACTTCATGGCTAGATCCTGTGCTATTTCTGGATTGGATCACGTAGTAAAGTGGTACCACACTGAAACATTCAATGAAACCTGGTCTGGATAAACATTTTAGAGGTTAACGCATCTTAGGTCTGGGTTAGGTCTAAGATTTGCCCCCATCAGGCTCACAGTTTAGCGTTTTTCACATACTTGTTGAACGGATCCAGGGTTTTTTCTGGTTTGGATCACGAAGTAGTGTGGTACCACACTGAAACAGTCCATTAAACCTGGTTTCGCTCAATATTTTAGAGGATAACGCATGTAAGGTCTAGGTTAGGTCTGGGATTTGCTCTCATCAGGTTCATTCTTTCGCATATTTCTCATACTTGATGGCTAGATCCTGGGTTTTTTCTGGTTTGGATCACGTAGTAATGTGGTACCACACTGAAACAGTCGATTAAACCTGTTTTCGATCAATATTTTAGAGGATAACGCAAGTTAAGTCTGGGATTGGTCTGGGATTTGACGTCATCAGACTCATACTTTCGCACACTTCACATACTCGTTGAACAGATCCTGGGTTATTTTCTGGTTGGGATCACATAGTAATGTGGTACCACACTGAAACAGTCAAGTAAACCTGGTTTCGATCAATATTTTAGAGGATAACGCAAGTTAAGTCTGGGATAGGTCTGGGATTTGACCACATCAGACTCATACTTTCGCATTCTTCACATACTTGTTGAACGGATCCTGGGTTTTTTCTGGTTTGGATCACGTAGTAATGTGGGACCACACTGAAACAGTCGACTAAACCTGTTTTCGATCAATATTTTAGAGGATGACGCATGTTAGGTCTAGGTTAGGCCTGGGATTTTCCCTCATCAGACTCATACTTTCGCATTCTTCACATACTTGTTGAACGGATCCTGGGTTTTTTCTGGTTTGGATCACGTAGTAATGTGGGACCACACTGAAACAGTCGACTAAACCTGTTTTCGATCAATATTTTAGAGGATGACGCATGTTAGGTCTAGGTTAGGCCTGGGATTTTCCCTCATCAGACTCATACTTTCGCATTCTTCACATACTTGTTGAACGGATCCTGGGTTTTTTCTGGTTTGGATCACGTAGTAGTGTGGTACCACGCTGAAACAGTCCATTAAACCTGGTTTGGATCAATATTTTAGAGGATGACGCATGTTAGGTCTAGGTTGGGCCTGGGATTTTCACTCATCAGACTCATACTTTCGCATTCTTCACATACTTGTTGAACGGATCCTGGGTTATTTCTGGTTTGGATCACGTAGTAATGTGGGACCACACTGAAACAATCAATTAAACCTGGTTTCGATCAATATTTTAGAGGATATCGCAAGTTAGGTCTGGGATAGGTCTAGGATTTGCCCTCATCAGGCCCTTACTTTCGTATATTTCTCATACTTCATGGCTAGATCCTGTGCTATTTCAGGATTGGATCACGTAGTAAAGTGGTACCACACTGAAACATTCTATGAAACCTGGTCTGGATAAATATTTTAGAGGTAAACGCATCTTAGGTCTGGGTTAGGTCTAAGATTTGCCCTCATCGGGCTCACAGTTTAGCGTTTTTCACATACTTGTTGAACAGATCCTGGGTTTTTTCTGGTTTGGATCACGAAGTAGTGTGGTACCACACTGAAACAGTCAATGAAACCCGGTTTTCATCAATATTTTAGAGGACAACGCAAGTTAGGTCTAGGTAAGGTCTGGGATTTGCTCTCATCAGGCTCATTCTTTCGCATATTTCTCATACTTGATGGCTAGATCCTGGGCTTTTTCTGGATTGCGTCACGTAGTAATGTAGTACCACACTGAAACAGTCAATGAAACCTGGTTTCCATCAATATTTTAGAGGACAACGCATGTTAGGTCTAGGTTAGCCCTGGGAATTACACTCATCAGACTCATACTTTCGCATTCTTCACATACTTGTTGAACTGATCCTGGGTTTTTTCTGGTTTGGATCACGTAGTATTGTGGTACCACACTGAAACAGTCAATGAAACCTGGTTTCCATCAATATTTTAGAGGACAACGCATGTTAGGTCTAGGTTAGGCCTGGGATTTTCACTCATCAGACTCATACTTTCGCATTCTTCACATACTTGTTGAACGGATCCTGGGTTTTTTCTGGTTTGGATCACGTTGTAATGTGGCACCACACTGAAACAGTCAATGAAACCCGGTTTTCATCAATATTTTAGAGGACAACGCAAGTTAGGTCTAGGTAAGGCCTGAGATTTTCACTGATCGGACTCATACTTTTGCATTTTTCACATACTTGTTGAACGGATCCTGGGTTTTTTGTGGTTTGGATCACGTAGTAATGTGGTACCGTACTGAAACAGTCGATTAAACCTGGTTTCGATCAATATTTTAGAGGATAACGCAAGTTAGGTCTGGGATAGGTCTGGGATTTGACCTCATCAGGCTCATACTTTCGCGTTTTTCACATACTTGTTCAACAGATCCTGGGGTTTTTCTGGTTTGGTTCACGTAGTAGTGAGGTGCCACGCTGAAACAGTCCATTAAACCTGGTTTGGATCAATATTTTAGAGGACAATGCATGTTAGGTCTAGGTTAGGCCTGGGATTTGCCCTCATCAGGGTCATACTGTCGCAGTTTTAACATACTTGTTGAACGGATCCTGGGTTTTTTGTGGTTTGGATCACGTAGTAATGTGGTACCGTACTGAAACAGTTGATTAAACCTGGTTTCGATCAATATTTTAGAGGATAACGCAAGTTAGGTCTGGGATAGGTCTGGGATTTGACCTCATCAGACTCATACTTTCGCACACTTCACATACTCCTTGAACAGATCCTGGGTTATTTTCTGGTTTGGATCACATAGTAATGTGGTACCACACTGAAACAGTCGATTAAACCTGGTTTCGATCAATATTTTAGAGGACAACGCAAGTTAGGTCTGGGATATGTCTGGGATTTGCCCTCATCAGGCTCATACTTTCGCGTTTTTCACATACTTGTTCAACAGATCCTGGGGTTTTTCTGGTTTGGTTCACGTAGTAGTGAGGTGCCACGCTGAAACAGTCCATTAATCCTGGTTTGGATCAATATTTTAGAGGACAACGCATGTTAGGTCTAGGTTAGGCCTGGGATTTGCCCTCATCAGGGTCATACTGTCGCAGTTTTAACATACCTGTTGAACGGATCCTGGGTTTTTTCTGGTTTGGCTCACGTAGTAATTTTGTACCACACTGAAACAGTCGATTAAACCTGGTTTCGATCAATATTTTAGAGGATAACGCAAGTTAAGTCTGGGATAGGTCTGGGATTTGACCTCATCAGACTCATACTTTCGCATTCTTCACATACTTGTTGAACGGATCCTGGGTTATTTCTGGTTTGGGTCACGTAGTAATGTGGGACCACACTGAAACAGTCAATTAAACCTGGTTTCGATCAATATTTTAGAGAATAATTCATGTTAGGTCTATGTTAGGTCTGGGATTTTCTCTCATCAGGCTCATTCTTTCGCATATTTCTCATACATGTTGAACAGATCCTGGGTTTTTTCTGGTTTGGATCACGCAGTAATGTGGGACCACACTGAAACAATCAATTAAACCTGGTCTTGGTAAGTATTTTAGAGGATAACGCATGCTAGGTCTGGATTAGGTTTAGGATTTGCCCTCATCAGGCTCATACTTTCGCATATTTCTCATACTTCAAGGCTAGATCCTGGGCTGTTTCTAGATTGCATCACGTAGTAATGTGGTACCACGCTGAAATAGTCAATTAAACCTGGTTTCGATCAATATTTTAGAGGATATCGCAAGTTAGGTCTGGGATAGGTCTAGGATTTGCCCTCATCAGGCCCTTACTTTCGTATATTTCTCATACTTCATGGCTAGATCCTGTGCTATTTCTGGATTGGATCACGTAGTAAAGTGGTACCACACTGAAACATTCTATGAAACCTGGTCTGGATAAATATTTTAGAGGTAAACGCATCTTAGGTCTGGGTTAGGTCTAAGATTTACCCTCATCGGGCTCACAGTTTAGCGTTTTTCACATACTTGTTGAACAGATCCTGGGTTTTTTCTGGTTTGGATCACGAAGTAGTGTGGTACCACACTGAAACAGTCCATTAAACCTGGTTTCGCTCAATATTTTAGAGGATAACGCATGTAAGGTCTAGGTTAGTTCTGGGATTTGCTCTCATCAGGTTCATTCTTTCGCATATTTCTCATACTTGATGGCTAGATCCTGGGTTATTTTCTGGTTTGGATCACGAAGTAGTGTGGTACCACACTGAAACAGTCCATTAAACCTGGTTTCGCTCAATATTTTAGAGGATAACGCATGTAAGGTCTAGGTTAGGTCTGGGATTTGCTCTCATCAGGCTCACAGTTTCGCGTTTTTCACATACTTGTTGTACAGATCCTGGGTTTTTCAGGTTTGGATCGCGTAGTAATGTGGGACCACACTGACACAGTCAATTAAACCTGGTTTCGCTCAATATTTTAGAGGATAACGCATGTTAGGTCTAGGTTAGGTCTGGGATTTGCTCTCATCAGGCTCATTCTTTCGCATATTTCTCATACTTGATGGCTAGATCCTGTGCTATTTCTGGATTGGATCACGTAGTAAAGTGGTACCACACTGAAACATTCTATGAAACCTGGTCTGGATAAATATTTTAGAGGTAAACGCATCTTAGGTCTGGGTTAGGTCTAAGATTTACCCTCATCGGGCTCACAGTTTAGCGTTTTTCACATACTTGTTGAACAGATCCTGGGTTTTTTCTGGTTTGGATCACGAAGTAGTGTGGTACCACACTGAAACAGTCCATTAAACCTGGTTTCGCTCAATATTTTAGAGGATAACGCATGTAAGGTCTAGGTTAGTTCTGGGATTTGCTCTCATCAGGTTCATTCTTTCGCATATTTCTCATACTTGATGGCTAGATCCTGGGTTATTTTCTGGTTTGGATCACGAAGTAGTGTGGTACCACACTGAAACAGTCCATTAAACCTGGTTTCGCTCAATATTTTAGAGGATAACGCATGTAAGGTCTAGGTTAGGTCTGGGATTTGCTCTCATCAGGCTCACAGTTTCGCGTTTTTCACATACTTGTTGTACAGATCCTGGGTTTTTCAGGTTTGGATCGCGTAGTAATGTGGGACCACACTGACACAGTCAATTAAACCTGGTTTCGCTCAATATTTTAGAGGATAACGCATGTTAGGTCTAGGTTAGGTCTGGGATTTGCTCTCATCAGGCTCATTCTTTCGCATATTTCTCATACTTGATGGCTAGATCCTGGGCTTTTTCTGGATTGCCTCACGTAGTAATGTAGTACCACACTGAAACAGTCAATGAAACCTGGTTTCCATCAATATTTTAGAGGACAACGCATGTTAGGTCTAGGTTAGCCCTGGGAATTACACTCATCAGACTCATACTTTCGCATTCTTCACATACTTGTTGAACTGATCCTGGGTTTTTTCTGGTTTGGATCACGTAGTATTGTGGTACCACACTGAAACAGTCAACGAAACCTGGTTTCCATCAATATTTTAGAGGACAACGCATGTTAGGTCTAGGTTAGGCCTGGGATTTTCACTCATCAGACTCATACTTTCGCATTCTTCACATACTTGTTGAACGGATCCTGGGTTTTTTCTGGTTTGGATCACGTAGTAATGTGGTACCACACTGAAACAGTCAATGAAACCCGGTTTTCATCAATATTTTAGAGGACAACGCAAGTTAGGTCTAGGTAAGGCCTGAGATTTTCACTGATCGGACTCATACTTTCGCATTTTTCACATACCTGTTGAACGGATCCTGGGTCTTTTCTGGTTTGGATCACGTAGTAATGTGGTACCACACTGAAACGGTCAATTAAACCTGGTTTCGATCAATATTTTAGAGGATGACGCAAGTTAGGTCTGGGATAGGTCTGAGATTTGCCCTCATCAGGCTCATACTTTCGCGTTTTTCACATACTTGTTGAACAGATCCTGGGTTTTTTCAGGTTTGGGTCACGTAGTAGTGTCATACCACACTGAAACAGTCAGTGAAACCCGGTTTTCATCAATATTTTAGAGGACAACGCAAGTTAGGTCTAGGTAAGGCCTGAGATTTTCACTAATCGGACTCATACTTTCGCATTCTTCACATACTTGTTGAACTGATCCTGGGTTTTTTCTGGTTTGGATCACGTAGTAATGTGGTACCACACTGAAACAGTCGATTAAACCTTGTTTCGATCAATATTTTAGAGGATAGCGAATGTTAGGTCTATGTCAGCCCTGGGATTCTCACTCATCAGACTCATACCTTCGCATTCTTCACATACTTGTTGAACTGATCCTGGGTTTTTTCTGGTTTGGATCACGTAGTAATGTGGTACCGTACTGAAACAGTCGATTAAACCTGGTTTCGATCAATATTTTAGAGGATAACGCAAGTTAGGTCTGGGATAGGTCTGGGATTTGACCTCATCAGACTCATACTTTCGGACACTTCACATACTCCTTGAACAGATCCTGGGTTATTTTCTGGTTTGGATCACATAGTAATGTGGTACCACACTGAAACAGTCGATTAAACCTGGTTTCGATCAATATTTTAGAGGATAACGCAAGTTAGGTCTGGGATATGTCTGGGATTTGCCCTCATCAGGCTCATACTTTCGCGTTTTTCACATACTTGTTGAACAGATCCTGGGTTATTTTCTGGTTTGGATCACATAGTAATGTGGTACCACACTGAAACAGTCGATTAAACTAGGTTTCGATCAATATTTTTGAGGATAACGCATGTTAGGTCTGGGTTAGGTCTAGGATTTGCCCTCATCAGGCTCATACTTTCGCATATTTCTCATACTTCATGGCTAGATCCTGGGCTATTTCTGGATTGGATCACGTAGTAAAGTGGTACCACACTGAAACATTCAATGAAACCTGGTCTGGATAAATATTTTAGAGGATAACGCATCTTAGGTCTGGGTTAGGCCTGGGATTTTCACTCATCAGACTCATACTTTCGCATTCTTCACATACTTGTTGAACGGATCCTGGGTTATTTCTGGTTTGGATCACGTAGTAATGTGGGACCACACTGAAACAGTCCATTAAACCTGGTTTCGCTCAATATTTTAGAGGATAACGCATGTAAGGTCTAGGTTAGGTCTGGTATTTGCTTTCATCAGGCTCATTCTTTCGCATATTTCTTATACTTCATGGCTAGATCCTGGGCTATTTCTGGATTGGATCACGTAGTAAAGTGGTACCACACTGAAACATTCAATGAAACCTGGTCTGGATAAATATTTTAGAGGATAACGCATCTTAGGTCTGGGTTAGGTCTAAGATTTGCCCTCATCAGGCTCATACTTTCGCACACTTCACATACTCGTTGAACAGATCTTGGGTTATTTTCTGGTTTGGATCACATAGTAATGTGGTACCACACTGAAACAGTCGATTAAACTAGGTTTCGATCAATATTTTTGAGGATAACGCATGTTAGGTCTGGGTTAGGTCTAGGATTTGCCCTCATCAGGCTCATACTTTCGCATATTTCTCATACTTCATGGCTAGATCCTGGGCTATTTCTGGATTGGATCACGTAGTAAAGTGGTACCACACTGAAACATTCAATGAAACCTGGTCTGGATAAATATTTTAGAGGATAACGCATCTTAGGTCTGGGTTAGGTCTAAGATTTGCTCGCATCAGGCTCACAGTTTAGCGTTTTTCACATACTTGTTGAACAGATCCTGGGTTTTTTCTGGTTTGGATCACGAAGTAGTGTGGTACCACACTGAAACAGTCCATTAAACCTGGTTTCGATCAATATTTTAGAGAATAATTCATGTTAGGTCTTGGTTAGGTCTGGGATTTGCTCTCATCAGGCTCATTCTTTCGCATATTTCTCATACTTGATGGCTAGATCCTGGGCTATTGCTGGTTTTGATCACGTAGTAATGAGGTACCACAATGAAACATTCAATTAAACCTGGTCTTGATAAAAATTTTACAGAATAACGCATGTTAGGTCTGGGTTAGGTCTAGGATTTGCCCTCATCAGGCTCATACTTTCGCATATTTCTCATACTTCATGGCTAGATCCTGGGCTATTGCTGGATTGGATCACGTAGTAATGTGGTACCGCACTGAAACAGTCAATTAAATCTGGTTTCGATCAATATTTTAGAGAATAATTCATGTTAGGTTTGGATTAGGTCTAGGATTTGCCCTCATCAGGCTCATACTTTCGCATATTTCTCTTACTTCATGGCTAGATCCTGGGCTGTTTCTGGATTGTATCACGTAGTAATGTGGTACCACGCTGAAACAGTCGATTAAACCTGGTTTCGATCAATATTTTAGAGGATAACGCAAGTTAAGTTTGGGATAGGTTTGGGATTTGACCTCATCAGACTCATACTTTCGCATTCTTCACATACTTGTTGAACGGATCCTGGGTTTTTTCTGGTTTGGATCACGAAGTAGTGTGGTACCACACTGAAACAGTCCATTAAACCTGGTTTCGCTCAATATTTTAGAGGATAACGCATGTAAGGTCTAGGTTAGGTCTGGGATTTGCTCTCATCAGGCTCACAGTTTCGCGTTTTTCACATACTTGTTGTACAGATCCTGGGTTTTTCAGGTTTGGATCGCGTAGTAATGTGGGACCACACTGACACAGTCAATTAAACCTGGTTTCGCTCAATATTTTAGAGGATAACGCATGTTAGGTCTAGGTTAGGTCTGGGATTTGCTCTCATCAGGCTCATTCTTTCGCATATTTCTCATACTTGATGGCTAGATCCTGGGCTTTTTCTGGATTGCCTCACGTAGTAATGTAGTACCACACTGAAACAGTCAATGAAACCTGGTTTCCATCAATATTTTAGAGGACAACGCATGTTAGGTCTAGGTTAGCCCTGGGAATTACACTCATCAGACTCATACTTTCGCATTCTTCACATACTTGTTGAACTGATCCTGGGTTTTTTCTGGTTTGGATCACGTAGTATTGTGGTACCACACTGAAACAGTCAACGAAACCTGGTTTCCATCAATATTATAGAGGACAACGCATGTTAGGTCTAGGTTAGGCCTGGGATTTTCACTCATCAGACTCATACTTTCGCATTCTTCACATACTTGTTGAACGGATCCTGGGTTTTTTCTGGTTTGGATCACGTAGTAATGTGGTACCACACTGAAACAGTCAATGAAACCCGGTTTTCATCAATATTTTAGAGGACAACGCAAGTTAGGTCTAGGTAAGGCCTGAGATTTTCACTGATCGGACTCATACTTTCGCATTTTTCACATACCTGTTGAACGGATCCTGGGTCTTTTCTGGTTTGGATCACGTAGTAATGTGGTACCACACTGAAACGGTCAATTAAACCTGGTTTCGATCAATATTTTAGAGGATGACGCAAGTTAGGTCTGGGATAGTTCTGAGATTTGCCCTCATCAGGCTCATACTTTCGCGTTTTTCACATACTTGTTGAACAGATCCTGGGTTTTTTCAGGTTTGGGTCACGTAGTAGTGTCATACCACACTGAAACAGTCAGTGAAACCCGGTTTTCATCAATATTTTAGAGGACAACGCAAGTTAGGTCTAGGTAAGGCCTGAGATTTTCACTAATCGGACTCATACTTTCGCATTCTTCACATACTTGTTGAACTGATCCTGGGTTTTTTCTGGTTTGGATCACGTAGTAATGTGGTACCACACTGAAACAGTCGATTAAACCTGGTTTCGATCAATATTTTAGAGGATAGCGAATGTTAGGTCTATGTCAGCCCTGGGATTCTCACTCATCAGACTCATACCTTCGCATTCTTCACATACTTGTTGAACTGATCCTGGGTTTTTTCTGGTTTGGATCACGTAGTAATGTGGTACCGTACTGAAACAGTCGATTAAACCTGGTTTCGATCAATATTTTAGAGGATAACGCAAGTTAGGTCTGGGATAGGTCTGGGATTTGACCTCATCAGACTCATACTTTCGGACACTTCACATACTCCTTGAACAGATCCTGGGTTATTTTCTGGTTTGGATCACATAGTAATGTGGTACCACACTGAAACAGTCGATTAAACCTGGTTTCGATCAATATTTTAGAGCATAACGCAAGTTAGGTCTGGGATATGTCTGGGATTTGCCCTCATCTGGCTCATACTTTCGCGTTTTTCACATACTTGTTGAACAGATCCTGGGTTATTTTCTGGTTTGGATCACATAGTAATGTGGTACCACACTGAAACAGTCGATTAAACTAGGTTTCGATCAATATTTTTGAGGATAACGCATGTTAGGTCTGGGTTAGGTCTAGGATTTGCCCTCATCAGGCTCATACTTTCGCATATTTCTCATACTTCATGGCTAGATCCTGGGCTATTTCTGGATTGGATCACGTAGTAAAGTGGTACCACACTGAAACATTCAATGAAACCTGGTCTGGATAAATATTTTAGAGGATAACGCATCTTAGGTCTGGGTTAGGCCTGGGATTTTCACTCATCAGACTCATACTTTCGCATTCTTCACATACTTGTTGAACGGATCCTGGGTTATTTCTGGTTTGGATCACGTAGTAATGTGGGACCACACTGAAACAGTCCATTAAACCTGGTTTCGCTCAATATTTTAGAGGATAACGCATGTAAGGTCTAGGTTAGGTCTGGTATTTGCTTTCATCAGGCTCATTCTTTCGCATATTTCTTATACTTCATGGCTAGATCCTGGGCTATTTCTGGATTGGATCACGTAGTAAAGTGGTACCACACTGAAACATTCAATGAAACCTGGTCTGGATAAATATTTTAGAGGATAACGCATCTTAGGTCTGGGTTAGGTCTAAGATTTGCCCTCATCAGGCTCATACTTTCGCACACTTCACATACTCGTTGAACAGATCCTGGGTTATTTTCTGGTTTGGATCACATAGTAATGTGGTACCACACTGAAACAGTCGATTAAACTAGGTTTCGATCAATATTTTTGAGGATAACGCATGTTAGGTCTGGGTTAGGTCTAGGATTTGCCCTCATCAGGCTCATACTTTCGCATATTTCTCATACTTCATGGCTAGATCCTGGGCTATTTCTGGATTGGATCACGTAGTAAAGTGGTACCACACTGAAACATTCAATGAAACCTGGTCTGGATAAATATTTTAGAGGATAACGCATCTTAGGTCTGGGTTAGGTCTAAGATTTGCTCGCATCAGGCTCACAGTTTAGCGTTTTTCACATACTTGTTGAACAGATCCTGGGTTTTTTCTGGTTTGGATCACGAAGTAGTGTGGTACCACACTGAAACAGTCCATTAAACCTGGTTTCGATCAATATTTTAGAGAATAATTCATGTTAGGTCTTGGTTAGGTCTGGGATTTGCTCTCATCAGGCTCATTCTTTCGCATATTTCTCATACTTGATGGCTAGATCCTGGGCTATTGCTGGTTTTGATCACGTAGTAATGAGGTACCACAATGAAACATTCAATTAAACCTGGTCTTGATAAAAATTTTACAGAATAACGCATGTTAGGTCTGGGTTAGGTCTAGGATTTGCCCTCATCAGGCTCATACTTTCGCATATTTCTCATACTTCATGGCTAGATCCTGGGCTATTGCTGGATTGGATCACGTAGTAATGTGGTACCGCACTGAAACAGTCAATTAAATCTGGTTTCGATCAATATTTTAGAGAATAATTCATGTTAGGTTTGGATTAGGTCTAGGATTTGCCCTCATCAGGCTCATACTTTCGCATATTTCTCTTACTTCATGGCTAGATCCTGGGCTGTTTCTGGATTGTATCACGTAGTAATGTGGTACCACGCTGAAACAGTCGATTAAACCTGGTTTCGATCAATATTTTAGAGGATAACGCAAGTTAAGTTTGGGATAGGTCTGGGATTTGACCTCATCAGACTCATACTTTCGCATTCTTCACATACTTGTTGAACGGATCCTGGGTTTTTTCTGGTTTGGATCACGTAGTAATGTGGGACCACACTGAAACAGTCAATTAAACCTGGTTTCGGTCAATATTTTAGAGAATAATTCATGTTAGGTCTATGTTAGGTCTGGGATTTTCTCTCATCAGGCTCATTCTTTCGCATATTTCTCATACATGTTGAACAGATCCTGGGCTGTTTCTGGATTGTATCACGTAGTAATGAAGTACATCACTGAAACAGTCAATTAAACCTGGTTTCGATCAATATTTTAGAGGATAACGCAAGTTAAGTTTGGGATAGGTCTGGGATTTGACCTCATCAGACTCATACTTTCGCATTCTTCACATACTTGTTGAACGGATCCTGGGTTTTTTCTGGTTTGGATCACGTAGTAATGTGGGACCACACTGAAACAGTCAATTAAACCTGGTTTCGGTCAATATTTTAGAGAATGATTCATGTTGGGTCTAGGTTAGGTCTGGGATTTGCTCTCATCAGGCTCATTCTTTCGCATATTTCTCATACTTGGTGGCTAGATCCTGGGCTTTTTCTGGATTGCATCACGTAGTAATGAAGTACAACACTGAAACAGTCAATTAAACCTGGTTTTCATCAATATCTTAGAGGACAACGCAAGTTAGGTCTGGGATATGTCTGGGATTTGCCCTCATCAGACTCATACTTTCGCATTCTTCACATACTTGTTGAACGGATCCTGGGTTTTTTCTGGTTTGGATCACGTAGTAATGTGGGACCACACTGAAACAGTCAATTAAACCTGGTTTCGCTCAACATCTTAGAGGATAACGCATGTAAGGTCTAGGTTAGTTCTGGGATTTGCTCTCATCAGGTTCATTCTTTCGCATATTTCTCATACTTGATGGCTAGATCCTGGGTTATTTTCTGGTTTGGATCACGAAGTAGTGTGGTACCACACTGAAACAGTCCATTAAACCTGGTTTCGCTCAATATTTTAGAGGATAACGCATGTAAGGTCTAGGTTAGGTCTGGGATTTGCTCTCATCAGGCTCACAGTTTCGCGTTTTTCACATACTTGTTGTACAGATCCTGGGTTTTTTCTGGTTTGGATCGCGTAGTAATGTGGAACCACACTGAAACAGTCAATTAAACCTGGTTTCGCTCAATATTTTAGAGGATAACGCATGTTAGGTCTAGGTTAGGTCTGGGATTTGCTCTCATCAGGCTCATTCTTTCGCATATTTCTCATACTTGATGGCTAGATCCTGGGCTTTTTCTGGATTGCGTCACGTAGTAATGTAGTACCACACTGAAACAGTCAATGAAACCTGGTTTCCATCAATATTTTAGAGGACAACGCATGTTAGGTCTAGGTTAGCCCTGGGAATTACACTCATCAGACTCATACTTTCGCATTCTTCACATACTTGTTGAACTGATCCTGGGTTTTTTCTGGTTTGGATCACGTAGTATTGTGGTACCACACTGAAACAGTCAATGAAACCTGGTTTCCATCAATATTTTAGAGGACAACGCATGTTAGGTCTAGGTTAGGCCTGGGATTTTCACTCATCAGACTCATACTTTCGCATTCTTCACATACTTGTTGAACGGATCCTGGGTTTTTTTCTGGTTTGGATCACTTAGTAATGTGGTACCACACTGAAACAGTCAATGAAACCCGGTTTTCATCAATATTTTAGAGGACAACGCAAGTTAGGTCTAGGTAAGGCCTGAGATTTTCACTGATCGGACTCATACTTTTGCATTTTTCACATACTTGTTGAACGGATCCTGGGCTTTTTCTGGTTTGGATCACGTAGTAATGTGGTACCACACTGAAACGGTCAATTAAACCTGGTTTCGATCAATATTTTAGAGGATGACGCAAGCTAGGTCTGGGATAGGTCTGAGATTTGCCCTCATCAGGCTCATACTTTCGCGTTTTTCACATACTTGTTGAACAGATCCTGGGTTTTTTCAGGTTTGGGTCACGTAGTAGTGTCATACCACACTGAAACAGTCAATGAAACCCGGCTTTCATCAATATTTTAGAGGACAACGCAAGTTAGGTCTAGGTAAGGCCTGAGATTTTCACTCATCAGACTCATACTTTCGCATTCTTCACATACTTGTTGAACGGATCCTGGGTTTTTTCTGGTTTGGTTCTCGTAGTAATGTGGTACCACACTGAAACATTCAATTAAACCAGGTTTCGATCAATATTTTTGAGGATAACGCATGTTAGGTCTAGGTTAGGCCTGGGATTTTCACTCATCGGACTCATACTTTCGCATTCTTCACATACTTGTTGAACGGATCCTGGGTTTTTTCTGGTTTGGATCACGTAGTAATGTGGGACCACACTGAAACAGTCAATTAAACCTGGTTTCGGTCAATATTTTAGAGAATGATTCATGTTGGGTCTAGGTTAGGTCTGGGATTTGCTCTCATCAGGCTCATTCTTTCGCATATTTCTCATACTTGGTGGCTAGATCCTGGGCTTTTTCTGGATTGCATCACGTAGTAATGAAGTACAACACTGAAACAGTCAATTAAACCTGGTTTTCATCAATATCTTAGAGGACAACGCAAGTTAGGTCTGGGATATGTCTGGGATTTGCCCTCATCAGGCTCATACTTTCGCGTTTTTCACATACTTGTTGAAGAGATCCTGGGTTTTTTCTGGTTTGGATCACGTAGTAGTGTGGTACCACGCTGAAACAGTCCATTAAACCTGGTTTGGATCAATATTTTAGAGGATAACTCATGTTAGGTCTAGGTTGGGCCTGGGATTTTCACTCATCAGACTCATACTTTCGCATTCTTCACATACTTGTTGAACGGATCCTGGGTTATTTCTGGTTTGGGTTACGTAGTAATGTGGGACCACACTGAAACAGTCAATTAAACCTGGTTTCGATCAATATTTTAGAGAATAATTCATGTTAGGTCTATGTTAGGTCTGGGATTTTCTCTCATCAGGCTCATTCTTTCGCATATTTCTCATACATGTTGAACAGATCCTGGGTTTTTTCTGGTTTGGATCACGTAGTAATGTGGGTCCACACTGAAACAATCAATTAAACCTGGTCTTGATAAGTATTTTAGAGGATAACGCATGCTAGGTCTGGATTAGGTTTAGGATTTGCCCTCATCGGGCTCATACTTTCGCATATTTCTCATACTTCAAGGCTAGATCCTGGGCTGTTTCTGGATTGTATCACGTAGTAATGTGGTACCACGCTGAAACAGTCAATTAAACCTGGTTTCGATCAATATTTTAGAGGATATCGCAAGTTAGGTCTAGGTTAGCCCTGGGAATTACACTCATCAGACTCATACTTTCGCATTCTTCACATACTTGTTGAACTGATCCTGGGTTTTTTCTGGTTTGGATCACGTAGTATTGTGGTACCACACTGAAACAGTCAATGAAACCTGGTTTCCATCAATATTTTAGAGGACAACGCATGTTAGGTCTAGGTTACGCCTGGGATTTTCACTCATCAGACTCATACTTTCGCATTCTTCACATACTTGTTGAACGGATCCTGGGTTTTTTCTGGTTTGGATCACGTAGTAATGTGGTACCACACTGAAACAGTCAATGAAACCCGGTTTTCATCAATATTTGAGAAGGACAACGCAAGTTAGGTCTAGGTAAGGCCTGAGATTTTCACTGATCGGACTCATACTTTTGCATTTTTCACATACTTGTTGAACGGATCCTGGGTTTTTTCTGGTTTGGATCACGTAGTAATGTGGTACCCACACTGAAACGGTCAATTAAACCTGGTTTCGATCAATATTTTAGAGGATGACGCAAGTTAGGTCTGGGATAGGTCTGAGATTTGTCCTCATCAGGCTCATACTTTCGCGTTTTTCACATACTTGTTGAACAGATCCTGGATTTTTTCAGGTTTGGGTCACGTAGTAGTGTCATACCACACTGAAACAGTCAATGAAACCCGGTTTTCATCAATATTTTAGAGGACAACGCAAGTTAGGTCTAGGTAAGGCCTGAGATTTTCACTGATCGGACTCATACTTTCGCATTCTTCACAAACTTGTTGAACTGATCCTGGGTTTTTTCTGGTTTGGATCACGTAGTAATGTGGTACCACACTGAAACAGTCGATTAAACCTGGTTTCGATCAATATTTTAGAGGACAGCGAATGTTAGGTCTATGTTAGCCCTGGGATTCTCACTCATCAGACTCATACCTTCGCATTCTTCACATACTTGTTGAACTGATCCTGGGTTTTTTGTGGTTTGGATCACGTAGTAATGTGGTACCGTACTGAAACAGTCGATTAAACCTGGTTTCGATCAATATTTTAGAGGATAACGCAAGTTAGGTCTGGGATAGGTCTGGGATTTGACCTCATCAGACTCATACTTTCGGACACTTCACATACTCCTTGAACAGATCCTGGGTTATTTTCTGGTTTGGATCACATAGTAATGTGGTACCACACTGAAACAGTCGATTAAACCTGGTTTCGATCAATATTTTAGAGGATAACGGAAGTTAGGTCTGGGATAGGTCTGGGATTTGACCTCATCAGACTCATACTTTCGCACACTTCACATACTCCTTGAACAGATCCTGGGTTATTTTCTGGTTTGGATCACATAGTAATGTGGTACCACACTGAAACAGTCGATTAAACCTGGTTTCGATCAATATTTTAGAGGACAACGCAAGTTAGGTCTGGGATATGTCTGGGATTTGCCCTCATCAGGCTCATACTTTCGCGTTTTTCACATACTTGTTGAACAGATCCTGGGGTTTTTCTGGTTTGGTTCACGTAGTAGTGAGGTGCCACGCTGAAACAGTCCATTAAACCTGGTTTGGATCAATATTTTAGAGGACAACGCATGTTACGTCTAGGTTAGGCCTGGGATTTGCCCTCATCAGGGTCATACTGTCGCAGTTTTAACATACTTGTTGAACGGATCCTGGGTTTTTTCTGGTTTGGTTCACGTAGTAATGTTGTACCACACTGAAACAGTCGATTAAACCTGGTTTCGATCAATATTTTAGAGGATAACGCAAGTTAAGTCTGGGATAGGTCTGGGATTTGACCTCATCAGACTCATACTTTCGCATTCTTCACATACTTGTTGAACGGATCCTGGGTTTTTTCTGGTTTGGATCACGTAGTAATGTGGGACCACTCTGAAACAGTCGACTAAACCTGTTTTCGATCAATATTTTAGAGGATGACGCATGTTAGGTCTAGGTTAGGCCTGGGATTTTCCCTCATCAGACTCATACTTTCGCATTCTTCACATACTTGTTGAACTGATCCTGGGTTTTTTCTGGTTTGGATCACGTAGTATTGTGGTACCACACTGAAACAGTCAATGAAACCTGGTTTCCATCAATATTTTAGAGGACAACGCATGTTAGGTCTAGGTTAGGCCTGGGATTTTCACTCATCAGACTCATACTTTCGCATTCTTCACATACTTGTTGAACGGATCCTGGGTTTTTTCTGGTTTGGATCACTTAGTAATGTGGTACCACACTGAAACAGTCAATGAAACCCGGTTTTCATCAATATTTTAGAGGACAACGCAAGTTAGGTCTAGGTAAGGCCTGAGATTTTCACTGATCGGACTCATACTTTTGCATTTTTCACATACTTGTTGAACGGATCCTGGGTTTTTTCTGGTTTGGATCACGTAGTAATGTGGTACCACACTGAAACGGTCAATTAAACCTGGTTTCGATCAATATTTTAGAGGATGACGCAAGTTAGGTCTGGGATAGGTCTGAGATTTGCCCTCATCAGGCTCATACTTTCGCGTTTTTCACATACTTGTTGAACAGATCCTGGGTTTTTTCAGGTTTGGGTCACGTAGTAGTGTCATACCACACTGAAACAGTCAATGAAACCCGGCTTTCATCAATATTTTAGAGGACAACGCAAGTTAGGTCTAGGTAAGGCCTGAGATTTTCACTCATCAGACTCATACTTTCGCATTCTTCACATACTTGTTGAACGGATCCTGGGTTTTTTCTGGTTTGGTTCTCGTAGTAATGTGGTACCACACTGAAACATTCAATTAAACCAGGTTTCGATCAATATTTTAGAGGATATCGCAAGTTAGGTCTGGGATAGGTCTAGGATTTGCCCTCATCAGGCCCTTACTTTCGTATATTTCTCATACTTCATGGCTAGATCCTGTGCTATTTCTGGATTGGATCACGTAGTAAAGTGGTACCACACTGAAACATTCTATGAAACGTGGTCTGGATAAATATTTTAGAGGTAAACGCATCTTAGGTCTGGGTTAGGTCTAAGATTTGCCCTCATCGGGCTCACAGTTTAGCGTTTTTCACATACTTCTTGAACAGATCCTGGGTTTTTTCAGGTTTGGGTCACGTAGTAGTGTCATACCACACTGAAACAGTCAATGAAACCCGGTTTTCATCAATATTTTAGAGGACAACGCAAGCTAGGTCTAGGTAAGGCCTGAGATTTTCACTGATCGGACTCATACGTTCGCATTCTTCACATACTTGTTGAACTGATCCTGGGTTTTTTCTGGTTTGGATCACGTAGTAATGTGGTACCACACTGAAACAGTCCATTAAACCTGGTTTCGCTCAATATTTTAGAGGATAACGCATGTAAGGTCTAGGTTAGTTCTGGGATTTGCTCTCATCAGGTTCATTCTTTCGCATATTTCTCATACTTGTTGAACAGATCCTGGGTTTTTTCAGGTTTGGGTCACGTAGTAATGTGGGACCACACTGAAACAATCAATTAAACCTGGTCTTGATAAGTATTTTAGAGGATAACGCATGCTAGGTCTGGATTAGGTTTAGGATTTGCCCTCATCAGGCACATACTTTCGCATATTTCTCATACTTCAAGGCTAGATCCTGGGCTGTTTCTGGTTTGGATCAGGAAGTAGTGTGGTACCACACTGAAACAGTCAATGAAACCCGGTTTTCATCAATATTATAGAGGACAACGCAAGTTAGGTCTAGGTAAGGCCTGAGATTTTCACTGATCGGACTCATACTTTTGCATTTTTCACATACTTGTTGAACGGATCCTGGGTTTTTTCTGGTTTGGATCACCTAGTAATGTGGTACCACACTGAAACGGTCAATTAAACCTGGTTTCGATCAATATTTTAGAGGATGACGCAAGTTAGGTCTGGGATAGGTCTGAGATTTGCCCTCATCAGGCTCATACTTTCGCGTTTTTCACATACCTGTTGAACAGATCCTGGGTTTTTTTCAGGTTTGGGTCACGTAGTAGTGTCATACCACACTGAAACAGTCAATGAAACCCGGTTTTCATCAATATTTTAGAGGACAACGCAAGCTAGGTCTAGGTAAGGCCTGAGATTTTCACTGATCGGACTCATACTTTCGCATTCTTCACATACTTGTTGAACTGATCCTGGGTTTTTTCTGGTTTGGATCACGTAGTAATGTGGTACCACACTGAAACAGTCCATTAAACCTGGTTTCGCTCAATATTTTAGAGGATAACGCATGTAAGGTCTAGGTTAGTTCTGGGATTTGCTCTCATCAGGTTCATTCTTTCGCATATTTCTCATACTTGATGGCTAGATCCTGGGTTATTTTCTGGTTTGGATCACGAAGTAGTGTGGTACCACACTGAAACAGTCCATTAAACCTGGTTTCGCTCAATATTTTAGAGGATAACGCATGTAAGTTCTAGGTTAGGTCTGGGATTTGCTCTCATCAGGCTCACAGTTTCGCGTTTTTCACATACTTGTTGTACAGATCCTGGGTTTTTTCTGGTTTGGATCGCGTAGTAATGTGGGACCACACTGAAACAGTCAATTAAACCTGGTTTCGCTCAATATTTTAGAGGATAACGCATGTTAGGTCTAGGTTAGGTCTGGGATTTGCTCTCATCAGGCTCATTCTTTCGCATATTTCTCATACTTGATGGCTAGATCCTGGGCTTTTTCTGGATTGCGTCACGTAGTAATGTAGTACCACACTGAAACAGTCAATGAAACCTGGTTTCCATCAATATTTTAGAGGATAGCGAATGTTAGGTCTATGTTAGCCCTGGGATTCTCACTCATCAGACTCATACCTTCGCATTCTTCACATACTTGTTGAACTGATCCTGGGTTTTTTGTGGTTTGGATCACGTAGTAATGTGGTACCGTACTGAAACAGTCGATTAAACCTGGTTTCGATCAATACTTTAGAGGATAACGCAAGTTAGGTCTGGGATAGGTCTGGGATTTGACCTCATCAGACTCATACTTTCGGACACTTCACATACTCCTTGAACAGATCCTGGGTTATTTTCTGGTTTGGATCACATAGTAATGTGGTACCACACTGAAACAGTCGATTAAACCTGGTTTCGATCAATATTTTAGAGGATAACGCAAGTTAGGTCTGGGATAGGTCTGGGATTTGACCTCATCAGACTCATACTTTCGCACACTTCACATACTCCTTGAACAGATCCTGGGTTATTTTCTGGTTTGGATCACATAGTAATGTGGTACCACACTGAAACAGTCGATTAAACCTGGTTTCGATCAATATTTTAGAGGACAACGCAAGTTAGGTCTGGGATATGTCTGGGATTTGCCCTCATCAGGCTCATACTTTCGCGTTTTTCACATACTTGTTGAACAGATCCTGGGGTTTTTCTGGTTTGGTTCACGTAGTAGTGAGGTGCCACGCTGAAACAGTCCATTAAACCTGGTTTGGATCAATATTTTAGAGGACAACGCATGTTAGGTCTAGGTTAGGCCTGGGATTTGCCCTCATCAGGGTCATACTGTCGCAGTTTTAACATACTTGTTGAACGGATCCTGGGTTTTTTCTGGTTTGGTTCACGTAGTAATGTGGGACCACTCTGAAACAGTCGATTAAACCTGGTTTCGATCAATATTTTAGAGGATAACGCAAGTTAAGTCTGGGATAGGTCTGGGATTTGACCTCATCAGACTCATACTTTCGCATTCTTCACATACTTGTTGAACGGAACCTGGGTTTTTTCTGGTTTGGATCACGTAGTAATGTGGGACCACTCTGAAACAGTCGACTAAACCTGTTTTCGATCAATATTTTAGAGGATGACGCATGTTAGGTCTAGGTTAGGCCTGGGATTTTCCCTCATCAGACTCATACTTTCGCATTCTTCACATACTTGTTGAACGGATCCTGGGTTTTTTCTGGTTTGGATCACGTAGTATTGTGGGACCACACTGAAGCAGTCAAGTAAACCTGGTTTCCATCAATATTTTAGAGAATAATTCATGTTAGGTCTACGTTAGGTCTGGGATTTGCTCTCATCAGGCTCATTCTTTCGCATATTTCTCATACATGTTGAACAGATACTGGGTTTTTTCTGGTTTGGATCACGTAGTAATGTGGTACCACACTGAAACATTCAATTAAACCTTTTCTTGATAAATATTTTAGAGGATAACGCATGTTAGGTTTGGGTTAGGTCTAGGATTTGCCCTCATCAGGCTCATACTTTCGCATATTTCTCATACTTCATGGCTAGATCCTGGGCTGTTTCTGGATTGTATCAGGTAGTAAAGTGGTACCACACTGAAACATTCAATGAAACCTGGTCTGGATAAATATTTTAGAGGATAACGCATCTTAGGTCTGGGTTAGGTCTAAGATTTGCCCTCATCAGGCTCACAGTTTAGCGTTTTTCACATATTTCTTGAACAGATCCTGGGCTTTCTCTGGTTTGGATCACGAAGTAGTGTGGTACCACACTGAAACAGTCCATTAAACCTGGTTTCGCTCAATATTTTTGAGGATAACGCATGTTAGGTCTAGGTTAGGCCTGGGATTTTCACTCATCAGACTCATACTTTCGCATTCTTCACATACTTGTTGAACGGATCCTGGGTTATTTCTGGTTTGGGTCACGTAGTAATGTGGGACCACACTGAAACAATCAATTAAACCTGGTCTTGATAAATATTTTAGAGGATAACGCATGCTAGGTCTGGATTAGGTTTAGGATTTGCCCTCGTCAGGCTCATACTTTCGCATATTTCTCATACTTCAAGGCTAGATCCTGGGCTGTTTCTGGATTGTATCACGTAGTAATGTGGTACCACGCTGAAACAGTCAATTAAACCTGGTTTCGATCAATATTTTAGAGGATATCGCAAGTTAGGTCTGGGATAGGTCTAGGATTTGCCCTCATCAGGCTCTTACATTCGCATATCTCTCATACTTCATGGCTAGATCCTGTGCTATTTCTGGATTGGATCACGTAGTAAAGTGGTACCACACTGAAACATTCAATGAAACCTGGTCTGGATAAATATTTTAGAGGTTAACGCATCTTAGGTCTGGGTTAGGTCTAAGATTTGCCCCCATCAGGCTCACAGTTTAGCGTTTTTCACATACTTGTTGAATGGATCCAGGGTTTTTTCTGGTTTGGATCACGAAGTAGTGTGGTACCACACTGAAACAGTCCATTAAACCTGGTTTCGCTCAATATTTTAGAGGATAACGCATGTAAGGTCTAGGTTAGTTCTGGGATTTGCTCTCATCAGGTTCATTCTTTCGCATATTTCTCATACATGTTGAACAGATCCTGGGTTTTTTCTGGTTTGGATCACGCAGTAATGTGGGACCACACTCAAACAATCAATTAAACCTGGTCTTGATAAATATTTTAGAGGATAACGCATGCTAGGTCTGGATTAGGTTTAGGATTTGCCCTCGTCAGGCTCATACTTTCGCATATTTCTCATACTTCATGGCTAGATCCTGGGCAGTTTCTGGATTGGATCACGTAGTAGTGTGGTACCACGCTGAAACAGTCCATTAAACCTGGTTTGGATCAATATTTTAGAGGATAACGCATGTTAGGTCTAGGTTGGGCCTGGGATTTCCACTCATCAGACTCATACTTTCGCATTCTTCACATACTTGTTGAACGGATCCTGGGTTATTTCTGGTTTGGGTCACGTAGTAATGTGGGACCACACTGAAACAGTCAATTAAACCTGGTTTCGATCAATATTTTAGAGAATAATTCATGTTAGGTCTATGTTAGGTCTGGGATTTTCTCTCATCAGGCTCATTCTTTCGCATATTTCTCATACATGTTGAACAGATCCTGGGTTTTTTCTGGTTTGGATCACGCAGTAATGTGGGACCACACTGAAACAATCAATTAAACCTGGTCTTGGTAAGTATTTTAGAGGATAACGCATGCTAGGTCTGGATTAGGTTTAGGATTTGCCCTCATCAGGCTCATACTTTCGCATATTTCTCATACTTCAAGGCTAGATCCTGGGCTGTTTCTGGATTGTATCACGTAGTAATGTGGTACCACGCTGAAATAGTCAATTAAACCTGGTTTCGATCAATATTTTAGAGGATATCGCAAGTTAGGTCTGGGATAGGTCTAGGATTTGCCCTCATCAGGCCCTTACTTTCGTATATTTCTCATACTTCATGGCTAGATCCTGTGCTATTTCTGGATTGGATCACGTAGTAAAGTGGTACCACACTGAAACATTCTATGAAACCTGGTCTGGATAAATATTTTAGAGGTAAACGCATCTTAGGTCTGGGTTAGGTCTAAGATTTGCCCTCATCGGGCTCACAGTTTAGCGTTTTTCACATACTTGTTGAACAGATCCTGGGTTTTTTCTGGTTTGGATCACGAAGTAGTGTGGTACCACACTGAAACAGTCCATTAAACCTGGTTTCGCTCAATATTTTAGAGGATAACGCATGTAAGGTCTAGGTTAGTTCTGGGATTTGCTCTCATCAGGTTCATTCTTTCGCATATTTCTCATACTTGATGGCTAGATCCTGGGTTATTTTCTGGTTTGGATCACGAAGTAGTGTGGTACCACACTGAAACAGTCCATTAAACCTGGTTTCGCTCAATATTTTAGAGGATAACGCATGTAAGGTCTAGGTTAGGTCTGGGATTTGCTCTCATCAGGCTCACAGTTTCGCGTTTTTCACATACTTGTTGTACAGATCCTGGGTTTTTTCTGGTTTGGATCGCGTAGTAATGTGGGACCACACTGAAACAGTCAATTAAACCTGGTTTCGCTCAATATTTTAGAGGATAACGCATGTTAGGTCTAGGTTAGGTCTGGGATTTGCTCTCATCAGGCTCATTCTTTCGCATATTTCTCATACTTGATGGCTAGATCCTGGGCTTTTTCTGGATTGCCTCACGTAGTAATGTAGTACCACACTGAAACAGTCAATGAAACCTGGTTTCCATCAATATTTTAGAGGACAACGCATGTTAGGTCTAGGTTAGCCCTGGGAATTACACTCATCAGACTCATACTTTCGCATTCTTCACATACTTGTTGAACTGATCCTGGGTTTTTTCTGGTTTGGATCACGTAGTATTGTGGTACCACACTGAAACAGTCAATGAAACCTGGTTTCCATCAATATTTTAGAGGACAACGCATGTTAGGTCTAGGTTAGGCCTGGGATTTTCACTCATCAGACTCATACTTTCGCATTCTTCACATACTTGTTGAACTGATCCGGGGTTTTTTCTGGTTTGGATCACGTAGTATTGTGGTACCACACTGAAACAGTCAATGAAACCTGGTTTCCATCAATATTTTAGAGGACAACGCATGTTAGGTCTAGGTTAGGCCTGGGATTTTCACTCATCAGACTCATACTTTCGCAATCTTCACATACTTGTTGAACTGATCCTGGGTTTTTTCTGGTTTGGATCACGTAGTAATGTGGTACCACACTGAAACAGTCGATTA
>NW_027488418.1:2500-25000 GCF_051014445.1 Colletes latitarsis
GTCACTACCTCCCCGTGCCGGGAGTGGGTAATTTGCGCGCCTGCTGCCTTCCTTGGATGTGGTAGCCGTTTCTCAGGCTCCCTCTCCGGAATCGAACCCTGATTCCCCGTTACCCGTTACAACCATGGTAGGCGCAGAACCTACCATCGACAGTTGATAAGGCAGACATTTGAAAGATGCGTCGCCGGTACTGGAAGACCGTGCGATCAGCACAAAGTTATTCAGAGTCACCAAAGCAAACGATGAACGAACGGACAATAATGCCCGTCCAGACCACCGATTGGTTTTGATCTAATAAAAGCGTTCCTCCCATCACTGGGACGAACTCTGTTTTGCATGTATTAGCTCTAGAATTACCACAGTTATCCAAGTAAATGTGGGTACGATCAAAGGAACCATAACTGATTTAATGAGCCATTCGCGGTTTCACCTTAATACGGCGTGTACTGAGACATGCATGGCTTAATCTTTGAGACAAGCATATGACTACTGGCAGGATCAACCAGGGAACTTGAGTAAAGTTCTTTTGTAATATTCTCTCAATTTTATTCTTCGTCGCCGACTCTGAAGGAGAACGGACGACGACACATAAAAAACTCCTTCTTTCAACATCAAATTTTAGTCTTTCGTTCGAAAGACTTGAGAGCCACCTCTTCCTCTCTTGTGTTATAATATTATATATGTATAGAGAGGGTACCACCAAAAACCCTCTCCTTCGTTTAGTTTCTTTCACTTTTCCGAGAGCTCCCCAAACTCTCGTTTATTTAATTTAATTTCATTTTTCGAGAGAGCGACCACCAACTAACTCTCTTATATTTGCTTTTTCTCGACAGAGCCACCACCAACTAACTCTCTTATATTTGCTTTTTCTCGACAGAGTCACCACCAACTCTCTCTCGTTTATATTTGCTTTTTCTCGACAGAGAAACCACCAACTCTCTCGTTTATATTTGCTTTTTCTCGACAGAGTCACCACCAAACTCTCTCGTTTCGTATTTTACTTCACAACAGAACATTATTGTATAATGGTATCCCACAACGACAAAGTACGTAGAGCTGCGCTCATGCTGAACATCTCGGGCACTTATTCACGCTGGGCATCGATCGTGGAAGCACGTATTGCCAGGCCCGAAGACTAAGCATTCATGCTGGACAAAAACGAGAAAGCGCGTATGTGCTGGTCGAGAAAGCACGTATTCGGCGCCGTACTGTTATGTCGAGGTCAGACACCTGTATTTCATTCTTTGCTCACTTTCCAGAGTACGAACCGTAGTTCCATACAATTTTTGCCTTTTAAGCTACGCTCCGTAGAGTGTAGTGCCAGTTTATGGTTTTCACAAAATTTTCAATCGCTCGGACTGAAGAGTTGATGCTCGGATAGTACGAGTATACATATTTTAAACGTATACAAGTCACCAACGTCACTCGAGACGCTTATACCACTTCAAGAGCCATTCGGTCAAAGACACCGACTCGTGGCAATGCAGTGTGGAGAAAGTCTGGAACGAGCACGATACAGAACAGTCAGGATGAAATCCCGAGGAGCGACGACTGCTTCTCAACCGAGGTCGAAGAATAGCCGTACGCTCGACGCTGCCCCGACCGACTCGACCGGACCGTCGCTTCTCTTATAGGTACCGAGGCGCCCGCCGGAACGCCGGCGACGCACGGGCTTACGCACGGCCGCTTATGGGGGGAACCGCGCGACCCAACCGCCCGCCCGAACGGCCTGTTATAACTTAGAGCGAAAACCAACACCTGTAATTTCCTTAATAATTGAGCTAGGGCAAAAAAAAAAAACGCTATCTTGTAGGAAAAAAGCAGGGGAACACGATGCCGTCGTTAAAAATATAGATTGCCGTGCTCGTTTTCGAGAAAAAAATGAAAAAATGGTCAAAATCGTCGCAGGACAAAAACTCGACACGCTATCTTGTAGGCAAAAATTAGACGAATTCAAAACCGTAGTTAAAAATATCGGTCGTCGCGCTAGTTTTCGAGAAAAAAACAAAAAACGTTCAAAAAATTCGAGATAAAAAAAAAAAAACCAGCCTACCAGATAGAAAAAAATTACACTGAACAAATATCATATAGGTCAAAATATGTGTTAGCGTACTAGTTTTCGAGATATAGACGAAAAACCGTCGCCGCCGATCGGTACGTCGGTCGATGCGAAAGCACCGCGCGACCGAGCGCCCGCCTAAAAGACCAGTTCGAACATACCGAAAAATCAAGAAACCGTAACTTCCTTAATAATTGAGCTAGGACAAAAAATCGACACGCTATCTTGCAGGAAAAAATCCGGGGAACACGATGGCGTCGTCAAAAGTGCAGGTCGTCGAGCTCGTTTTCGAGAAAAAAAAAAAAAATTCTCAAAATTCGACAAAAAAATAAAACGATCAGTGGACCGTGTAGAGAATATAAAACTGCATAAGAATCGTATAGACGAAAATTGGCGTTCACGTGCTCGTTTTTGTGGAAAAAATTAAAAAAGCTCTCAAACTTCGAGATAAAAAAAAAAAAAAACCGTCTACCAGGTAGCCAACGGTAAACGGTACAAGTATCGTACGGGCGAAAACGAGCGTTACCGTGCTCGTTTTCGAGTTATTGACGAAAAACAGCCTGGAGCGATCGGTCCGGCGGTCGACGCGCGAAAGTTTCTAAGTCCGCTCTGCTCCGAAACACCGCTCCGGCGTCAAAAATCGTCGTAGGACAAAAAATAGACACGCTATCTTGCAGGAAAAAATCCGGGGAACACGATGGCGTCGTCAAAAGTGCAGGTCGTCGAGCTCGTTTTCGAGAAAAAAAAAACAAAATTCTCAAAATTCGACAAAAAAATAAACGATCAGTGGACCGTGTAGAGAATATAAAACTGCATAAGAATCGTATAGACGAAAATTGGCGTTCACGTGCTCGTTTTTGTGGAAAAAATTAAAAAAGCTCTCAAACTTCGAGATAAAAAAAAAAAAAACCGTCTACCAGGTAGCCAACGGTAAACGGTACAAGTATCGTACGGGCGAAAACGAGCGTTACCGTGCTCGTTTTCGAGTTATTGACGAAAAACAGCCTGGAGCGATCGGTCCGGCGGTCGACGCGCGAAAGTTTCTAAGTCCGCTCTGCTCCGAAACACCGCTCCGGCGTCAAAAATCGTCGTAGGACAAAAAATCGCCACCCTATCTTGCAGGAAAAAATCCGGGGAACACGATGGCGTCGTCAAAAGTGCAGGTCGTCGAGCTAGTTTTCGAGAAAAAAAAAAAAAAATTCTCAAAACTCGACAAAAAAATAAAACGATCAGTGGACCGTGTAGAGAATCTAAAACTGCATAAGAATCGTATAGACCAAAATTGGCGTTCACGTGCTCGTTTTTGAGAAAAAAGTTAAAAAAGCTCTCAAAATTCGAGATAAAAAAAAAAAAAACCATCTACCAGGTAGCCAACGGTAAACGGTACAAGTATCGTACGGGCGAAAACGAGCGTTACCGTGCTCGTTTTCGAGTTATTGACGAAAAACAGCCTGGAGCGATCGGTCCGGCGGTCGACGCGCGAAAGTTTCTAAGTCCGCTCTGCTCCGAAACACCGCTCCGGCGTCAAAAATCGTCGTAGGACAAAAAATAGACACGCTATCTTGCAGGAAAAAATCCGGGGAACACGATGGCGTCGTCAAAAGTGCAGGTCGTCGAGCTCGTTTTCGAGAAAAAAAAAAAAAAATTCTCAAAATTCGACAAAAAAATAAAACGATCAGTGGACCGTGTAGAGAATATAAAACTGCATAAGAATCGTATAGACGAAAATTGGCGTTCACGTGCTCGTTTTTGTGGAAAAAATTAAAAAAGCTCTCAAACTTCGAGATAAAAAAAAAAAAAACCGTCTACCAGGTAGCCAACGGTAAACGGTACAAGTATCGTACGGGCGAAAACGAGCGTTACCGTGCTCGTTTTCGAGTTATTGACGAAAAACAGCCTGGAGCGATCGGTCCGGCGGTCGACGCGCGAAAGTTTCTATGTCCGCTCTGCTCCGAATCATCGCTCCGGCGTCAAAAATCGTCGTAGGACAAAAAATCGCCACCCTATCTTGCAGGAAAAAATCCGGGGAACACGATGGCGTCGTCAAAGTGCAGGTCGTCGAGCTCGTTTTCGAGAAAAAAAAAAAAAATTCTCAAAATTCGACAAAAAAATAAAACGATCAGTGGACCGTGTAGAGAATATAAAACTGCATAAGAATCGTATAGACCAAAATTGGCGTTCACGTGCTCGTTTTTGAGAAAAAAGTTAAAAAAGCTCTCAAAATTCGAGATAAAAAAAAAAAAAACCATCTACCAGGTAGCCAACGGTAAACGGTACAAGTATCGTACGGGCGAAAACGAGCGTTACCGTGCTCGTTTTCGAGTTATTGACGAAAAACAGCCTGGAGCGATCGGTCCGGCGGTCGACGCGCGAAAGTTTCTAAGTCCGCTCTGCTCCGAAACACCGCTCCGGCGTCAAAAATCGTCGTAGGACAAAAAATAGACACGCTATCTTGCAGGAAAAAATCCGGGGAACACGATGGCGTCGTCAAAAGTGCAGGTCGTCGAGCTCGTTTTCGAGAAAAAAAAAACAAAATTCTCAAAATTCGACAAAAAAATAAAACGATCAGTGGACCGTGTAGAGAATATAAAACTGCATAAGAATCGTATAGACGAAAATTGGCGTTCACGTGCTCGTTTTTGTGGAAAAAATTAAAAAAGCTCTCAAACTTCGAGATAAAAAAAAAAAAAACCGTCTACCAGGTAGCCAACGGTAAACGGTACAAGTATCGTACGGGCGAAAACGAGCGTTACCGTGCTCGTTTTCGAGTTATTGACGAAAAACAGCCTGGAGCGATCGGTCCGGCGGTCGACGCGCGAAAGTTTCTAAGTCCGCTCTGCTCCGAAACACCGCTCCGGCGTCAAAAATCGTCGTAGGACAAAAAATCGCCACCCTATCTTGCAGGAAAAAATCCGGGGAACACGATGGCGTCGTCAAAAGTGCAGGTCGTCGAGCTAGTTTTCGAGAAAAAAAAAAAAAAATTCTCAAAACTCGACAAAAAAATAAAACGATCAGTGGACCGTGTAGAGAATCTAAAACTGCATAAGAATCGTATAGACCAAAATTGGCGTTCACGTGCTCGTTTTTGAGAAAAAAGTTAAAAAAGCTCTCAAAATTCGAGATAAAAAAAAAAAAAACCATCTACCAGGTAGCCAACGGTAAACGGTACAAGTATCGTACGGGCGAAAACGAGCGTTACCGTGCTCGTTTTCGAGTTATTGACGAAAAACAGCCTGGAGCGATCGGTCCGGCGGTCGACGCGCGAAAGTTTCTAAGTCCGCTCTGCTCCGAAACACCGCTCCGGCGTCAAAAATCGTCGTAGGACAAAAAATAGACACGCTATCTTGCAGGAAAAAATCCGGGGAACACGATGGCGTCGTCAAAAGTGCAGGTCGTCGAGCTCGTTTTCGAGAAAAAAAAAAAAAAATTCTCAAAATTCGACAAAAAAATAAAACGATCAGTGGACCGTGTAGAGAATATAAAACTGCATAAGAATCGTATAGACGAAAATTGGCGTTCACGTGCTCGTTTTTGTGGAAAAAATTAAAAAAGCTCTCAAACTTCGAGATAAAAAAAAAAAAAACCGTCTACCAGGTAGCCAACGGTAAACGGTACAAGTATCGTACGGGCGAAAACGAGCGTTACCGTGCTCGTTTTCGAGTTATTGACGAAAAACAGCCTGGAGCGATCGGTCCGGCGGTCGACGCGCGAAAGTTTCTAAGTCCGCTCTGCTCCGAATCATCGCTCCGGCGTCAAAAATCGTCGTAGGACAAAAAATCGCCACCCTATCTTGCAGGAAAAAATCCGGGGAACACGATGGCGTCGTCAAAAGTGCAGGTCGTCGAGCTCGTTTTCGAGAAAAAAAAAAAAAAATTCTCAAAATTCGACAAAAAAATAAAACGATCAGTGGACCGTGTAGAGAATATAAAACTGCATAAGAATCGTATAGACGAAAATTGGCGTTCACGTGCTCGTTTTTGTGGAAAAAATTAAAAAAGCTCTCAAACTTCGAGATAAAAAAAAAAAAAACCGTCTACCAGGTAGCCAACGGTAAACGGTACAAGTATCGTACGGGCGAAAACGAGCGTTACCGTGCTCGTTTTCGAGTTATTGACGAAAAACAGCCTGGAGCGATCGGTCCGGCGGTCGACGCGCGAAAGTTTCTAAGTCCGCTCTGCTCCGAATCATCGCTCCGGCGTCAAAAATCGTCGTAGGACAAAAAATCGCCACCCTATCTTGCAGGAAAAAATCCGGGGAACACGATGGCGTCGTCAAAAGTGCAGGTCGTCGAGCTCGTTTTCGAGAAAAAAAAAAAAAAATTCTCAAAATTCGACAAAAAAATAAAACGATCAGTGGACCGTGTAGAGAATCTAAAACTGCATAAGAATCGTATAGACCAAAATTGGCGTTCACGTGCTCGTTTTTGAGAAAAAAGTTAAAAAAGCTCTCAAAATTCGAGATAAAAAAAAAAAAAACCATCTACCAGGTAGCCAACGGTAAACGGTACAAGTATCGTACGGGCGAAAACGAGCGTTACCGTGCTCGTTTTCGAGTTATTGACGAAAAACAGCCTGGAGCGATCGGTCCGGCGGTCGACGCGCGAAAGTTTCTAAGTCCGCTCTGCTCCGAAACACCGCTCCGGCGTCAAAAATCGTCGTAGGACAAAAAATAGACACGCTATCTTGCAGGAAAAAATCCGGGGAACACGATGGCGTCGTCAAAAGTGCAGGTCGTCGAGCTCGTTTTCGAGAAAAAAAAAAAAAAATTCTCAAAATTCGACAAAAAAATAAAACGATCAGTGGACCGTGTAGAGAATATAAAACTGCATAAGAATCGTATAGACGAAAATTGGCGTTCACGTGCTCGTTTTTGTGGAAAAAATTAAAAAAGCTCTCAAAATTCGAGATAAAAAAAAAAAAAACCATCTACCAGGTAGCCATCGGTAAACGGTACAAGTATCGTACGGGCGAAAACGAGCGTTACCGTGCTCGTTTTCGAGTTATTGACGAAAAACAGCCTGGAGCGATCGGTCCGGCGGTCGACGCGCGAAAGTTTCTAAGTCCGCTCTGCTCCGAAACACCGCTCCGGCGTCAAAAATCGTCGTAGGACAAAAAATAGACACGCTATCTTGCAGGAAAAAATCCGGGGAACACGATGGCGTCGTCAAAAGTGCAGGTCGTCGAGCTCGTTTTCGAGAAAAAAAAAAAAAAATTCTCAAAATTCGACAAAAAAATAAAACGATCAGTGGACCGTGTAGAGAATATAAAACTGCATAAGAATCGTATAGACGAAAATTGGCGTTCACGTGCTCGTTTTTGTGGAAAAAATTAAAAAAGCTCTCAAACTTCGAGATAAAAAAAAAAAAAACCGTCTACCAGGTAGCCAACGGTAAACGGTACAAGTATCGTACGGGCGAAAACGAGCGTTACCGTGCTCGTTTTCGAGTTATTGACGAAAAACAGCCTGGAGCGATCGGTCCGGCGGTCGACGCGCGAAAGTTTCTAAGTCCGCTCTGCTCCGAATCATCGCTCCGGCGTCAAAAATCGTCGTAGGACAAAAAATCGCCACCCTATCTTGCAGGAAAAAATCCGGGGAACACGATGGCGTCGTCAAAAGTGCAGGTCGTCGAGCTCGTTTTCGAGAAAAAAAAAAAAAAATTCTCAAAATTCGACAAAAAAATAAAACGATCAGTGGACCGTGTAGAGAATATAAAACTGCATAAGAATCGTATAGACGAAAATTGGCGTTCACGTGCTCGTTTTTGTGGAAAAAATTAAAAAAGCTCTCAAACTTCGAGATAAAAAAAAAAAAAACCGTCTACCAGGTAGCCAACGGTAAACGGTACAAGTATCGTACGGGCGAAAACGAGCGTTACCGTGCTCGTTTTCGAGTTATTGACGAAAAACAGCCTGGAGCGATCGGTCCGGCGGTCGACGCGCGAAAGTTTCTAAGTCCGCTCTGCTCCGAATCATCGCTCCGGCGTCAAAAATCGTCGTAGGACAAAAAATCGCCACCCTATCTTGCAGGAAAAAATCCGGGGAACACGATGGCGTCGTCAAAAGTGCAGGTCGTCGAGCTCGTTTTCGAGAAAAAAAAAAAAAAATTCTCAAAATTCGACAAAAAAATAAAACGATCAGTGGACCGTGTAGAGAATCTAAAACTGCATAAGAATCGTATAGACCAAAATTGGCGTTCACGTGCTCGTTTTTGAGAAAAAAGTTAAAAAAGCTCTCAAAATTCGAGATAAAAAAAAAAAAAACCATCTACCAGGTAGCCAACGGTAAACGGTACAAGTATCGTACGGGCGAAAACGAGCGTTACCGTGCTCGTTTTCGAGTTATTGACGAAAAACAGCCTGGAGCGATCGGTCCGGCGGTCGACGCGCGAAAGTTTCTAAGTCCGCTCTGCTCCGAAACACCGCTCCGGCGTCAAAAATCGTCGTAGGACAAAAAATAGACACGCTATCTTGCAGGAAAAAATCCGGGGAACACGATGGCGTCGTCAAAAGTGCAGGTCGTCGAGCTCGTTTTCGAGAAAAAAAAAAACAAAATTCTCAAAATTCGACAAAAAAATAAAACGATCAGTGGACCGTGTAGAGAATATAAAACTGCATAAGAATCGTATAGACGAAAATTGGCGTTCACGTGCTCGTTTTTGTGGAAAAAATTAAAAAAGCTCTCAAACTTCGAGATAAAAAAAAAAAAAACCGTCTACCAGGTAGCCAACGGTAAACGGTACAAGTATCGTACGGGCGAAAACGAGCGTTACCGTGCTCGTTTTCGAGTTATTGACGAAAAACAGCCTGGAGCGATCGGTCCGGCGGTCGACGCGCGAAAGTTTCTAAGTCCGCTCTGCTCCGAAACACCGCTCCGGCGTCAAAAATCGTCGTAGGACAAAAAATCGCCACCCTATCTTGCAGGAAAAAATCCGGGGAACACGATGGCGTCGTCAAAAGTGCAGGTCGTCGAGCTAGTTTTCGAGAAAAAAAAAAAAAAATTCTCAAAACTCGACAAAAAAATAAAACGATCAGTGGACCGTGTAGAGAATCTAAAACTGCATAAGAATCGTATAGACCAAAATTGGCGTTCACGTGCTCGTTTTTGAGAAAAAAGTTAAAAAAGCTCTCAAAATTCGAGATAAAAAAAAAAAAAACCATCTACCAGGTAGCCAACGGTAAACGGTACAAGTATCGTACGGGCGAAAACGAGCGTTACCGTGCTCGTTTTCGAGTTATTGACGAAAAACAGCCTGGAGCGATCGGTCCGGCGGTCGACGCGCGAAAGTTTCTAAGTCCGCTCTGCTCCGAAACACCGCTCCGGCGTCAAAAATCGTCGTAGGACAAAAAATAGACACGCTATCTTGCAGGAAAAAATCCGGGGAACACGATGGCGTCGTCAAAAGTGCAGGTCGTCGAGCTCGTTTTCGAGAAAAAAAAAAAAAAATTCTCAAAATTCGACAAAAAAATAAAACGATCAGTGGACCGTGTAGAGAATATAAAACTGCATAAGAATCGTATAGACGAAAATTGGCGTTCACGTGCTCGTTTTTGTGGAAAAAATTAAAAAAGCTCTCAAACTTCGAGATAAAAAAAAAAAAAACCGTCTACCAGGTAGCCAACGGTAAACGGTACAAGTATCGTACGGGCGAAAACGAGCGTTACCGTGCTCGTTTTCGAGTTATTGACGAAAAACAGCCTGGAGCGATCGGTCCGGCGGTCGACGCGCGAAAGTTTCTAAGTCCGCTCTGCTCCGAATCATCGCTCCGGCGTCAAAAATCGTCGTAGGACAAAAAATCGCCACCCTATCTTGCAGGAAAAAATCCGGGGAACACGATGGCGTCGTCAAAAGTGCAGGTCGTCGAGCTCGTTTTCGAGAAAAAAAAAAAAAAATTCTCAAAACTCGACAAAAAAATAAAACGATCAGTGGACCGTGTAGAGAATCTAAAACTGCATAAGAATCGTATAGACCAAAATTGGCGTTCACGTGCTCGTTTTTGAGAAAAAAGTTAAAAAAGCTCTCAAAATTCGAGATAAAAAAAAAAAAAACCATCTACCAGGTAGCCAACGGTAAACGGTACAAGTATCGTACGGGCGAAAACGAGCGTTACCGTGCTCGTTTTCGAGTTATTGACGAAAAACAGCCTGGAGCGATCGGTCCGGCGGTCGACGCGCGAAAGTTTCTAAGTCCGCTTTGCTCCGAAACACCGCTCCGGCGTCAAAAATCGTCGTAGGACAAAAAATAGACACGCTATCTTGCAGGAAAAAATCCGGGGAACACGATGGCGTCGTCAAAAGTGCAGGTCGTCGAGCTCGTTTTCGAGAAAAAAAAAAAAAAATTCTCAAAATTCGACAAAAAAATAAAACGATCAGTGGACCGTGTAGAGAATATAAAACTGCATAAGAATCGTATAGACGAAAATTGGCGTTCACGTGCTCGTTTTTGTGGAAAAAATTAAAAAAGCTCTCAAACTTCGAGATAAAAAAAAAAAAAACCGTCTACCAGGTAGCCAACGGTAAACGGTACAAGTATCGTACGGGCGAAAACGAGCGTTACCGTGCTCGTTTTCGAGTTATTGACGAAAAACAGCCTGGAGCGATCGGTCCGGCGGTCGACGCGCGAAAGTTTCTAAGTCCGCTCTGCTCCGAATCATCGCTCCGGCGTCAAAAATCGTCGTAGGACAAAAAATCGCCACCCTATCTTGCAGGAAAAAATCCGGGGAACACGATGGCGTCGTCAAAAGTGCAGGTCGTCGAGCTCGTTTTCGAGAAAAAAAAAAAAAAATTCTCAAAATTCGACAAAAAAATAAAACGATCAGTGGACCGTGTAGAGAATATAAAACTGCATAAGAATCGTATAGACCAAAATTGGCGTTCACGTGCTCGTTTTTGAGAAAAAAGTTAAAAAAGCTCTCAAAATTCGAGATAAAAAAAAAAAAAACCATCTACCAGGTAGCCAACGGTAAACGGTACAAGTATCGTACGGGCGAAAACGAGCGTTACCGTGCTCGTTTTCGAGTTATTGACGAAAAACAGCCTGGAGCGATCGGTCCGGCGGTCGACGCGCGAAAGTTTCTAAGTCCGCTCTGCTCCGAAACACCGCTCCGGCGTCAAAAATCGTCGTAGGACAAAAAATAGACACGCTATCTTGCAGGAAAAAATCCGGGGAACACGATGGCGTCGTCAAAAGTGCAGGTCGTCGAGCTCGTTTTCGAGAAAAAAAAAACAAAATTCTCAAAATTCGACAAAAAAATAAAACGATCAGTGGACCGTGTAGAGAATATAAAACTGCATAAGAATCGTATAGACGAAAATTGGCGTTCACGTGCTCGTTTTTGTGGAAAAAATTAAAAAAGCTCTCAAACTTCGAGATAAAAAAAAAAAAAACCGTCTACCAGGTAGCCAACGGTAAACGGTACAAGTATCGTACGGGCGAAAACGAGCGTTACCGTGCTCGTTTTCGAGTTATTGACGAAAAACAGCCTGGAGCGATCGGTCCGGCGGTCGACGCGCGAAAGTTTCTAAGTCCGCTCTGCTCCGAAACACCGCTCCGGCGTCAAAAATCGTCGTAGGACAAAAAATCGCCACCCTATCTTGCAGGAAAAAATCCGGGGAACACGATGGCGTCGTCAAAAGTGCAGGTCGTCGAGCTAGTTTTCGAGAAAAAAAAAAAAAAATTCTCAAAACTCGACAAAAAAATAAAACGATCAGTGGACCGTGTAGAGAATCTAAAACTGCATAAGAATCGTATAGACCAAAATTGGCGTTCACGTGCTCGTTTTTGAGAAAAAAGTTAAAAAAGCTCTCAAAATTCGAGATAAAAAAAAAAAAAACCATCTACCAGGTAGCCAACGGTAAACGGTACAAGTATCGTACGGGCGAAAACGAGCGTTACCGTGCTCGTTTTCGAGTTATTGACGAAAAACAGCCTGGAGCGATCGGTCCGGCGGTCGACGCGCGAAAGTTTCTAAGTCCGCTCTGCTCCGAAACACCGCTCCGGCGTCAAAAATCGTCGTAGGACAAAAAATAGACACGCTATCTTGCAGGAAAAAATCCGGGGAACACGATGGCGTCGTCAAAAGTGCAGGTCGTCGAGCTCGTTTTCGAGAAAAAAAAAAAAAAATTCTCAAAATTCGACAAAAAAATAAAACGATCAGTGGACCGTGTAGAGAATATAAAACTGCATAAGAATCGTATAGACGAAAATTGGCGTTCACGTGCTCGTTTTTGTGGAAAAAATTAAAAAAGCTCTCAAACTTCGAGATAAAAAAAAAAAAAACCGTCTACCAGGTAGCCAACGGTAAACGGTACAAGTATCGTACGGGCGAAAACGAGCGTTACCGTGCTCGTTTTCGAGTTATTGACGAAAAACAGCCTGGAGCGATCGGTCCGGCGGTCGACGCGCGAAAGTTTCTAAGTCCGCTCTGCTCCGAATCATCGCTCCGGCGTCAAAAATCGTCGTAGGACAAAAAATCGCCACCCTATCTTGCAGGAAAAAATCCGGGGAACACGATGGCGTCGTCAAAAGTGCAGGTCGTCGAGCTCGTTTTCGAGAAAAAAAAAAAAAAATTCTCAAAATTCGACAAAAAAATAAAACGATCAGTGGACCGTGTAGAGAATATAAAACTGCATAAGAATCGTATAGACCAAAATTGGCGTTCACGTGCTCGTTTTTGAGAAAAAAGTTAAAAAAGCTCTCAAAATTCGAGATAAAAAAAAAAAAAACCATCTACCAGGTAGCCAACGGTAAACGGTACAAGTATCGTACGGGCGAAAACGAGCGTTACCGTGCTCGTTTTCGAGTTATTGACGAAAAACAGCCTGGAGCGATCGGTCCGGCGGTCGACGCGCGAAAGTTTCTAAGTCCGCTCTGCTCCGAAACACCGCTCCGGCGTCAAAAATCGTCGTAGGACAAAAAATAGACACGCTATCTTGCAGGAAAAAATCCGGGGAACACGATGGCGTCGTCAAAAGTGCAGGTCGTCGAGCTCGTTTTCGAGAAAAAAAAAAAAAAATTCTCAAAATTCGACAAAAAAATAAAACGATCAGTGGACCGTGTAGAGAATATAAAACTGCATAAGAATCGTATAGACGAAAATTGGCGTTCACGTGCTCGTTTTTGTGGAAAAAATTAAAAAAGCTCTCAAAATTCGAGATAAAAAAAAAAAAAACCATCTACCAGGTAGCCAACGGTAAACGGTACAAGTATCGTACGGGCGAAAACGAGCGTTACCGTGCTCGTTTTCGAGTTATTGACGAAAAACAGCCTGGAGCGATCGGTCCGGCGGTCGACGCGCGAAAGTTTCTAAGTCCGCTCTGCTCCGAAACACCGCTCCGGCGTCAAAAATCGTCGTAGGACAAAAAATAGACACGCTATCTTGCAGGAAAAAATCCGGGGAACACGATGGCGTCGTCAAAAGTGCAGGTCGTCGAGCTCGTTTTCGAGAAAAAAAAAACAAAATTCTCAAAATTCGACAAAAAAATAAAACGATCAGTGGACCGTGTAGAGAATATAAAACTGCATAAGAATCGTATAGACGAAAATTGGCGTTCACGTGCTCGTTTTTGTGGAAAAAATTAAAAAAGCTCTCAAACTTCGAGATAAAAAAAAAAAAAACCGTCTACCAGGTAGCCAACGGTAAACGGTACAAGTATCGTACGGGCGAAAACGAGCGTTACCGTGCTCGTTTTCGAGTTATTGACGAAAAACAGCCTGGAGCGATCGGTCCGGCGGTCGACGCGCGAAAGTTTCTAAGTCCGCTCTGCTCCGAAACACCGCTCCGGCGTCAAAAATCGTCGTAGGACAAAAAATCGCCACCCTATCTTGCAGGAAAAAATCCGGGGAACACGATGGCGTCGTCAAAAGTGCAGGTCGTCGAGCTAGTTTTCGAGAAAAAAAAAAAAAAATTCTCAAAACTCGACAAAAAAATAAAACGATCAGTGGACCGTGTAGAGAATCTAAAACTGCATAAGAATCGTATAGACCAAAATTGGCGTTCACGTGCTCGTTTTTGAGAAAAAAGTTAAAAAAGCTCTCAAAATTCGAGATAAAAAAAAAAAAAACCATCTACCAGGTAGCCAACGGTAAACGGTACAAGTATCGTACGGGCGAAAACGAGCGTTACCGTGCTCGTTTTCGAGTTATTGACGAAAAACAGCCTGGAGCGATCGGTCCGGCGGTCGACGCGCGAAAGTTTCTAAGTCCGCTCTGCTCCGAAACACCGCTCCGGCGTCAAAAATCGTCGTAGGACAAAAAATAGACACGCTATCTTGCAGGAAAAAATCCGGGGAACACGATGGCGTCGTCAAAAGTGCAGGTCGTCGAGCTCGTTTTCGAGAAAAAAAAAAAAAAATTCTCAAAATTCGACAAAAAAATAAAACGATCAGTGGACCGTGTAGAGAATATAAAACTGCATAAGAATCGTATAGACGAAAATTGGCGTTCACGTGCTCGTTTTTGTGGAAAAAATTAAAAAAGCTCTCAAACTTCGAGATAAAAAAAAAAAAAACCGTCTACCAGGTAGCCAACGGTAAACGGTACAAGTATCGTACGGGCGAAAACGAGCGTTACCGTGCTCGTTTTCGAGTTATTGACGAAAAACAGCCTGGAGCGATCGGTCCGGCGGTCGACGCGCGAAAGTTTCTAAGTCCGCTCTGCTCCGAATCATCGCTCCGGCGTCAAAAATCGTCGTAGGACAAAAAATCGCCACCCTATCTTGCAGGAAAAAATCCGGGGAACACGATGGCGTCGTCAAAAGTGCAGGTCGTCGAGCTCGTTTTCGAGAAAAAAAAAAAAAAATTCTCAAAATTCGACAAAAAAATAAAACGATCAGTGGACCGTGTAGAGAATATAAAACTGCATAAGAATCGTATAGACGAAAATTGGCGTTCACGTGCTCGTTTTTGTGGAAAAAATTAAAAAAGCTCTCAAACTTCGAGATAAAAAAAAAAAAAACCGTCTACCAGGTAGCCAACGGTAAACGGTACAAGTATCGTACGGGCGAAAACGAGCGTTACCGTGCTCGTTTTCGAGTTATTGACGAAAAACAGCCTGGAGCGATCGGTCCGGCGGTCGACGCGCGAAAGTTTCTAAGTCCGCTCTGCTCCGAATCATCGCTCCGGCGTCAAAAATCGTCGTAGGACAAAAAATCGCCACCCTATCTTGCAGGAAAAAATCCGGGGAACACGATGGCGTCGTCAAAAGTGCAGGTCGTCGAGCTCGTTTTCGAGAAAAAAAAAAAAAAATTCTCAAAATTCGACAAAAAAATAAAACGATCAGTGGACCGTGTAGAGAATCTAAAACTGCATAAGAATCGTATAGACCAAAATTGGCGTTCACGTGCTCGTTTTTGAGAAAAAAGTTAAAAAAGCTCTCAAAATTCGAGATAAAAAAAAAAAAAACCATCTACCAGGTAGCCAACGGTAAACGGTACAAGTATCGTACGGGCGAAAACGAGCGTTACCGTGCTCGTTTTCGAGTTATTGACGAAAAACAGCCTGGAGCGATCGGTCCGGCGGTCGACGCGCGAAAGTTTCTAAGTCCGCTCTGCTCCGAAACACCGCTCCGGCGTCAAAAATCGTCGTAGGACAAAAAATAGACACGCTATCTTGCAGGAAAAAATCCGGGGAACACGATGGCGTCGTCAAAAGTGCAGGTCGTCGAGCTCGTTTTCGAGAAAAAAAAAAAAAAATTCTCAAAATTCGACAAAAAAATAAAACGATCAGTGGACCGTGTAGAGAATATAAAACTGCATAAGAATCGTATAGACGAAAATTGGCGTTCACGTGCTCGTTTTTGTGGAAAAAATTAAAAAAGCTCTCAAAATTCGAGATAAAAAAAAAAAAAACCATCTACCAGGTAGCCATCGGTAAACGGTACAAGTATCGTACGGGCGAAAACGAGCGTTACCGTGCTCGTTTTCGAGTTATTGACGAAAAACAGCCTGGAGCGATCGGTCCGGCGGTCGACGCGCGAAAGTTTCTAAGTCCGCTCTGCTCCGAAACACCGCTCCGGCGTCAAAAATCGTCGTAGGACAAAAAATAGACACGCTATCTTGCAGGAAAAAATCCGGGGAACACGATGGCGTCGTCAAAAGTGCAGGTCGTCGAGCTCGTTTTCGAGAAAAAAAAAAAAAAATTCTCAAAATTCGACAAAAAAATAAAACGATCAGTGGACCGTGTAGAGAATCTAAAACTGCATAAGAATCGTATAGACGAAAATTGGCCTTAACGTGCTGGTTTTCGAGTTATTGACGATAAGCCGGTATATATATGTCCGAGATAAAAAAAAAGATAGGGACAGTGGGAATCTCCTATACTATCACGGGCGTGTATTCTCCTACTAGTTTGATGGTTGCTGTTGCATAAACCACCGACTGTTTGGCCCGCCGTTTAACCGCGCAGTTTAAAATTGCAACACAATGTTGGTGTCGCTCCGGATCGAAAAAATGGAAAAACGACATACTTTACGCATAGGGGCGGCTGATCTTAACATATTTTGTCAATGTCATCTTCCCAGTGACCCTAGGAAGGAGTTTGCCGTTGCACGTTTTCCTATTAAAAAGTAATTAGTGTACAAAAATTTTCGTGAAGCAAAAAACAAGAATATGAAAGTACGTTCCATGAGCATTACGGTGAATAAAACAGAAATTAAAAATTCCCGAGGGGTTGAACAGCATCATATTGAATTCGTTTTGCTGACTGGGGTCTGCGCCCCCCAGACCCCCGCTACACTAGCCCAGACCAAACCCACTTTGTAATAGTGGTATCATATTAAATTGAACAGCATCGTACTTAATTCGTTTTGCTGAATGGGGGGCTGCGCCCCCCAAACCCCCGCTACACTAGCCCAGACCTAACCCATTTTGTAATAGCGGTATCAAATTAAATTGAACAGCATCGTACTAAATTCGTTTTGCTGACTGGGGGGCTGCGCCCCCCAGACCCCCGCAACACTAGCCCGGACCTAACCCACTTTGTAATAGCGGTATCATATTAAATTGAACAGCATCGTACTAAATTCGTTTTGCTGAATGGGGGGCTGCGCCCCCCAAACCCCCGCTACACTAGCCCAGACCTAACCCATTTTGTAATAGCGGTATCAAATTAAATTGAACAGCATCATATTGAATTCGTTTTGCTGACTGGGGTCTGCGCCCCCCAGACCCCCGCTACAATAGCCCAGACCTAACCCACTTTGTAATAGTGGTATCATATTAAATTGAACAGCATCGTACTTAATTCGTTTTGCTGAATGGGGGGCTGCGCCCCCCAAACCCCCGCTACACTAGCCCAGACCTAACCCATTTTGTAATAGCGGTATCAAATTAAATTGAACAGCATCGTACTAAATTCGTTTTGCTGACAGGGGTCTGCGCCCCCCAGACCCCCGCTACACTAGCCCAGACCTAACCCCCTTTGTAATAGCGGTATCATATTAAATTGAACAGCATCATATTGAATTCGTTTTGCTGACTGGGGTCTGCGCGCCCCAGACCCCCGCAACACTAGCCCGGACCTAACCCACTTTGTAATAGCGGTATCACATTAAATTGAACAGCATCGTACTAAATTCGTTTTGCTGAATGGGGGGCTGCGCCCCCCAAACCCCCGCTACACTAGCCCAGACCTAACCCATTTTGTAATAGCGGTATCAAACTAAATTGAACAGCATCATATTGAATTCGTTTTGCTGACTGGGGTCTGCGCCCCCCCGACCCCCGCTACAATAGCCCAGACCTAACCCACTTTGTAATAGTGGTATCATATTAAATTGAACAGCATCGTACTTAATTCGTTTTGCTGAATGGGGGGCTGCGCCCCCCAAACCCCCGCTACACTAGCCCAGACCTAACCCATTTTGTAATAGCGGTATCAAATTAAATTGAACAGCATCGTACTAAATTCGTTTTGCTGACAGGGGTCTGCGCCCCCCAGACCCCCGCTACACTAGCCCAGACCTAACCCCCTTTGTAATAGCGGTATCATATTAAATTGAACAGCATCATATTGAATTCGTTTTGCTGACTGGGGTCTGCGCGCCCCAGACCCCCGCAACACTAGCCCGGACCTAACCCACTTTGTAATAGCGGTATCATATTAAATTGAACAGCATCGTACTAAATTCGTTTTGCTGAATGGGGGGCTGCGCCCCCCAAACCCCCGCTACACTAGCCCAGACCTAACCCATTTTGTAATAGCGGTATCAAATTAAATTGAACAGCATCATATTGAATTCGTTTTGCTGACTGGGGTCTGCGCCCCCCAGACCCCCGCTATACTAGCCCAGACCTAACCCACTTTGTAATAGTGGTATCATATTAAATTGAACAGCATCGTACATAATTCGTTTTGCTGAATGGGGGGCTGCGCCCCCCAAACCCCCGCTACACTAGCCCAGACCTAACCCATTTTGTAATAGCTGTATCAAATTAAATTGAACAGCATCATATTGAATTCGTTTTGCTGACAGGGGTCTGCGCCCCCCAGACCCCCGCTACACTAGCCCAGACCTAACCCACTTTGTAATAGTGGTATCATATTAAATTGAACAGCATCGTACATAATTCGTTTTGCTGAATGGGGGGCTGCGCCCCCCAAACCCCCGCTACACTAGCCCAGACCTAACCCATTTTGTAATAGCGGTATCAAATTAAATTGAACAGCATCATATTGAATTCGTTTTGCTGACTGGGGTCTGCGCCCCCCAAACCCCCGCTACACTAGCCCAGACCTAACCCATTTTGTAATAGCGGTATCAAATTAAATTGAACAGCATCATATTGAATTCGTTTTGCTGACTGGGGTCTGCGCCCCCCAAACCCCCGCTACACCAGCCCAGACCTAACCCATTTTGTAATAGCGGTATCAAATTAAATTGAGCAGCATCATATTGAATTCGTTTTGCTGACAGGGGTCTGCGCCCCCCAGACCCCCGCTACACTAGCCCAGACCTAACCCCCTTTGTAATAGCGGTATCATATTAAATTGAACAGCATCATATTGAATTCGTTTTGCTGACTGGGGTCTGCGCGCCCCAAACCCCCGCAACACTGGCCCAGACCTAGCCCATTTTGTAATGACTGTATTGGAACTGCGTTAGGGCTAGTTTAGAATTGGTTAGGTGAAGTAATGCGGAGAGCAGTTTCGCCTGCGTCCCGGGATGCTTGTTGGCATGAGTGGTGTCTGAATGAGTAAAGACGGATGAGACACTTGTGGGGTATGGTGAGTCAGATTCCCAAACTACCCATATATTCTTCTGAGGCATGGGTGCCTATCCAAGGATCTCCTTCGGTATCTAAAACAGAAATAAAAAAAAAAAAAAAAAAAAAAAAAAAAAAATGAATATGGACTGTGTTAGGACTGAATTGGATAAGGTCTGGGTTACGTCTCGGTTAGGTCTGAGTTAGGACTGGTTTAAGACTGGGTTAGGACTGGGTTAGGACTGGGTTAGGACTGGGTTAGGTCTGGGTTAGGACTGGGTTAGGTCTGGGTTAGGTCTGGGTTAGGACTGGGTTAGGTCTGGGTTAGGACTGGGTTAGGACTGGGTTAGGTCTGGGTTAGGTCTGGGTTAGGTCTGGGTTAGGACTGGGTTAGGACTGGGTTACGACTGGGTTAGGTCTGGGTTACGACTGGGTTAGGTCTGGGTTACGACTGGGTTAGGTCTGGGTTACGACTGGGTTAGGTCTGGGTTACGACTGGGTTAGGATTGGGTTAGGTCTGGTTTAGGACTGGGTTAGGTCTAGGTTAGGACTGGGTTAGGTCTGGGTTAGGTCTGGGTTAGGACTGGGTTAGGTCTGGGTTAGGACTGGGTTAGTACTGGGTTAGGACTGGGTTAGGTCTGGGTTAGGTCTGGGTTATTTCTGGGTTAGGTCTGGGTTAGGTCTGGGTTAGGTCTGGGTTAGGGCTGGGTTAGGTCTGGGTTAGGTCTGGGTCAGGTCTGGGGTATTTCTGGGTTAGGACTGGGTTAGGTCTGGGTTAGGTCTGGGTTATTTCTGGGTTAGGTCTGGGTTAGGTCTGGGTTAGGTCTGGGTTAGGTCTGGGTTAGGACTGGGTTAGGTCTGGGTTAGGACTGGGTTAGGTCTGGGTTAGGTCTGGGTTAGGTCTGGGTTAGGTCTGGGTTATTTCTGGGTTAGGTCTGGGTTAGGTCTGGGTTAGGTCTGGGTTAGGGCTGGGTTAGGTCTGGGTTAGGTCTGGGTCAGGTCTGGGGTATTTCTGGGTTAGGACTGGGTTAGGTCTGGGTTAGGACTGGGTTAGGTCTGGGTTAGGACTGGGTTAGGACTGGGTTAGGTCTGGGTTAGGTCTGGGTTAGGTTTGGGTTAGGACTGGGTAGGTTCTGGGTTAGGACTTGGTTAGGACTGGGTTAGGACTGTGTTAGGACTGGGTTAGGTCTGGGTTAGGTCTGGGTTAGGACTGGGTTAGGTCTGGGTTAGGACTGGGTTAGGACTGGGTTAGGTCTGGGTTAGGTCTGGGTTAGGACTGGGTTAGGTCTGGGTTAGGACTGGGTTAGGTCTGGGTTAGTACTGGATTTGGTTAGGTCTGGGTTAGGTCTGGGTTAGGTCTGGGTTAGGACTGGGTTAGGACTGGGTTAGGTCTGGGTTAGGACTGGGTTAGGACTGGGTTAGGACTGGGTTAGGTCTGGGTTAGGTCTGGGTTATTTCTGGGTTAGGTCTGGGTTAGGTCTGGGTTAGGTCTGGGTTAGGTCTGGGTTAGGTCTGGGTTAGGACTGGGTTAGGACTGGGTTAGGTCTGGGTTAGGTCTGGGTTAGGACTGGGTTAGGTCTGGGTTAGGACTGGGTTAGGTCTGGGTTAGGTCTGGGTTCGGTCTGGGTTAGGACTGGGTTAGGTCTGGGTTAGGTCTGGGTTAGGTCTGGGTTAGGTCTGGGTTAGGACTGGGTTAGGACTGGGTTAGGACTGGGTTAGGTCTGGGTTAGGTCTGGGTTATTTCTGGGTTAGGACTGGGTTAGGACTGGGTTAGGACTGGGTTAGGTCTGGGTTAGGTCTGGGTTAGGTCTGAGTTAGGTCTGGGTTAGGACTGGGTTAGGACTGGGTTAGGTCTGGGTTAGGTCTGGGTTAGGACTGGGTTAGGACTGGGTTAGGTCTGGGTTAGGTCTGGGTTAGGACTGGGTTAGGTCTGGGTTAGGACTGGGTTAGGTCTGGGTTAGTACTGGATTTGGTTAGGTCTGGGTTAGGTCTGGGTTAGGTCTGGGTTAGGTCTGGGTTAGGACTGGGTTAGGTCTGGGTTAGGACTGGGTTAGGTCTGGGTTAGTACTGGATTTGGTTAGGTCTGGGTTAGGTCTGGGTTAGGTCTGGGTTAGGACTGGGTTAGGACTGGGTTAGGTCTGGGTTAGGACTGGGTTAGGACTGGGTTAGGACTGGGTTAGGTCTGGGTTAGGTCTGGGTTAGGACTGGGTTAGGTCTGGGTTAGGTCTGGGTTCGGTCTGGGTTAGGTCTGGGTTAGGTCTGGGTTAGGACTGGGTTAGGACTGGGTTAGGTCTGGGTTAGGTCTGGGTTAGGACTGGGTTAGGTCTGGGTTAGGACTGGGTTAGGTCTGGGTTAGTACTGGATTTGGTTAGGTCTGGGTTAGGTCTGGGTTAGGGCTGGGTTAGGTCTGGGTTCGGTCTGGGTTAGGTTTGGGTTAGGTCTGGGTTAGGACTGGGTTAGGACTGGGTTAGGTCTGGGTTAGGACTGGGTTAGGACTGGGTTAGGTCTGGGTTAGGACTGGGTTAGGACTGGGTTAGGTCTGGGTTAGGACTGGGTTAGGACTGGGTTAGGTCTGGGTTAGGTCTGGGTTAGGACTGGGTTAGGTCTGGGTTAGGTCTGGGTTCGGTCTGGGTTAGGTCTGGGTTAGGTCTGGGTTAGGACTGGGTTAGGACTGGGTTAGGTCTGGGTTAGGACTGGGTTAGGACTGGGTTAGGTCTGGGTTAGGACTGGGTTAGGACTGGGTTAGGTCTGGGTTAGGACTGGGTTAGGACTGGGTTAGGTCTGGGTTAGGTCTGGGTTAGGACTGGGTTAGGTCTGGGTTAGGACTGGGTTAGGTCTGGGTTAGTACTGGATTTGGTTAGGTCTGGGTTAGGTCTGGGTTAGGTCTGGGTTAGGACTGGGTTAGGACTGGGTTAGGTCTGGGTTAGGACTGGGTTAGGACTGGGTTAGGTCTGGGTTAGGACTGGGTTAGGACTGGGTTAGGACTGGGTTAGGTCTGGGTTAGGTCTGGGTTATTTCTGGGTTAGGTCTGGGTTAGGTCTGGGTTAGGTCTGGGTTAGGTCTGGGTTAGGTCTGGGTTAGGACTGGGTTAGGACTGGGTTAGGTCTGGGTTAGGTCTGGGTTAGGACTGGGTTAGGTCTGGGTTAGGACTGGGTTAGGTCTGGGTTAGGTCTGGGTTCGGTCTGGGTTAGGACTGGGTTAGGTCTGGGTTAGGTCTGGGTTAGGTCTGGGTTAGGTCTGGGTTA
>NW_027488418.1:30000-35000 GCF_051014445.1 Colletes latitarsis
GAGTCGAAGTAGAGCACTATGGATGGATCCATAAGCACATTTAACTACCTCGGCCTCTATACGGTCCAGCCCAGGGCATTTGCCTCGCTTTAAGCGCGATACTGCAGCTCCGAGCTCATTCCTCGTGAAGACTGGACAGTCTTCAGTCGGCGGATCGGTTGCAGCATCAGCTCTGGTGTTTGCTTGCTCCGGCGTTTCATCCGTGGACGAGTCGTCCGGGATTAGCGCCTGTAGGAGCTGCGAGGCAGTCGATTCCCAGTCAGTCGTATATCCTTCCGGCGTTCGAATGTTAGAGACCGCAGTCTCAACACAGAGTTTCTTTTGGGCGATCTTGTAAACAAGTCCCCATGGCTCTTTATTCCCCTGCTCCGTCACAAAGTTCTGCCAGCTTTGTGCTTTCGCAGCGCGCACTGCGGCTGTGTAGGCGAGTCTAGATGTTCGATACTCAGCCTGCTTTGCCGCTCTCTCCTCCGAGTTCCTCTCGCGCTGAAAGGCTCGTCTAAGTCGATAGACTCGCGCTTTCATTCTCGTCAAATTTTCCGTCCACCATGGGACGGACTTCGAATGCCACTTCTTGGGGCGCATTGAGGCATTGCACGCATCGATGATCGATTTCTCGACCTCTTGTGCTAGGTGTTCGACTTCCCTGCGGCAACCAGTGCCGAGGGGTAATTGCCTCGCGCCCTCAAGAAGAACTTGATCAAATCGCTCCCAGTTCGCATGCAACGTGCGGAATCGAGGCTGTGGGCTTCGATTCTCATTCACGTCCGTGAACTGTAAGACAAAATCAATGAGTCGGTGGTCACTGGAGGTCCAATCCTCGTGAACCGTCCAGTTTCGCACAATTGTCGCCATGTCTGGAGTCGATAATGTGACATCGATCCATGACTCACCGGCAGGGCTGGAGTATGTAGGAATACTCCCAGCCTCGTTCAAAATCGTCAAGTCGTGTAATGCGATAAACTCTTCGAGTTTCTCGCCTCGCGTGTCCGGTCGAACGCTTTCTCCCCCCCAAAGGTGGGATTTGGCATTGACGTCCGCGGCTATCACTACTCGACGGTGTTGGAGAGCATCGAGTGTCCTCTCCAAGCGTGCCAGACTTGGTTCAATGTCTTCCGAGCATTGAAAGTACTGGCTAACGAGGTAGAAACTACCGAAGGGTCCGCTAATGCAAACGCAGGAGGTGTGAGTATCACACAGCTGTGTGATTTTTACCACCGAGATGTCCGGGTTTCTGACCACTATTGCGGCCATAGCCCGTTCATTCTCGGCGATCACCTTCGCCGTGAGCCCAAAGCCTGGAATCTGTCCCTGAAATTGGTAAGGTTCCTGCATGAGCAACACGTCGATCTCCTTTGCGTGCATCAGCTCGCTCACCTCACCATGAACAATTAGCGCACGCCGCATATTATGCTGCGCGATGCGCAATTGCCTTAGAGGATTCTCCGGGTTGTTTCTATCCATAATTCGTACGAGATACTGCTAGGTCTAAAGCTGCCTTATAGGCAGGGCAGTTTTTGTCTCGCGACTTATGGTTGTGCTGATTACCTCTTGATTTACAGTTTGAGCAAGTTGGGGACTTACTCTTCGCCGTACAAGAGGCAATGGTATGCCCTTCTTCGGAGCAGTGACCGCAAACCTCGTTTTTCGCTTTGCAATGTTTGGCCATGTGGCCAAACATTTGACACTTAAAGCAGCGTGTCACCGAAACGTAGTCCTGCACTCTGCATGACGACCACCCCAGGTACACTCTGCCCGAGCTCTTCAGCCGCTGGCGAACCTGCGGACTGACTTCCATGACCCAGTTGGCAGTGTCCTTTTCCTTCGGGCCGGTTGCAAACCGGACCTTCAGGCTGGACGACACATCCCCCTGGGTCATATCGCTGAGGTTTTGCTTCCAGATACTGGAAGAAACCTCCTCTTTCCTCATCGCCTTAGGAACGTCATACACTATAAGTGTAGGGTTCCTCAAGGTCGGTAGAGTAGCTGAAAGCCCTACTTCTTTCAGCTTCGCGCAGTTGACGAAGGCCTTTAGATCCTCCTTGCGTTCAGTCTCGACGGCTATGCCACCGGAGTGGATGCGTCGGACGGACCTCACGCGGATCTTGGCTTTCGCCGGCTTGACCAGTGACAGAACAGTTTGTTTGGTCACGTCGCTGTTCTGTCCTTTCCCTTTCGGCGGGAAAATACGCACCACATGTCGTGGTGGTTTTACCGCTTCTGGGGAAACTCGATTCGCGTCGACCTTTACCGCTTGCGCGTAGGTCGTTGCTGCACGAACTGGTGCAGGTTTTGCAGTCGGACGGGAACCCGTCGTCTGCGAAACCGTAGGGGCAACCCTCTCTGCGATCCTCTGGGAGGCTCTCACCTCTTGCCGGATCGCCGCGAGCTGTCCTTTTAGGAAAGAGTTCTGGATAAGAACCTCCTGGACTAGCTCGTAGAGAGCTGCCGCGTTGCCTACGATCAAGGCTCCGGTCTCCTTGCTGAGCCTGGATTCTTTTCCAAGACAGCTGGTCCGGATACCCTTGAACAGTTTCGAGGCCTCTCCATTGATTTTATCGAGAGGCCTGTTCGATGGACCAGGTGTCGCCTCCGCCGACACCTTTCCTGGCAACTCCTCGCCGCTTTTCTGGGCTTTTTCCGCCCTTTGCGGCTTCTCTTTCTTCACGACGGTTACCCAACCGTCGCTGTCGACTTCATGGCCCTTTCCTCCGTCCGGGGACGTGGCGTTGCCTTCTGAGGTTGCCTTTGGCTTTTTGGCCTCTGGCTTCCTCGGTGGAGTTGTACGGGGTGGTGTCCCCGGTCCGTCCTTCTTGATATCCTTTGTCGGCGCAGGGGATATCGTTCCTGCAGGCTTAGATGATGTAGCCTTGCTTCGTAGCGTCGGGGGTCTGGTGCTGGGGGGCGTTTTAGCGCCCTTCCCAACTTCAACCTCCTTCGCCTTTTTCTGGGGTGGTGAGACCACCCCAGCCTTTTTACTCGCTGCCGTCGTCCTGCCGGGGGCAACGACGGTAGCCTCCTTAACTCCCTTTTCCCCCTTGCGAGGTACCGAGGCGTCTATCGGCGTCAATTTAATTTTAGGATCCATATTTGTCTGGAAACTGTTTCGTCCCGGCGTGTGTCCCGGCCTCCATGGACCCTCAATTGGAACCCGGCTCCGCCTGGGTTAGGACTTGCACCCGGGATATAGTCCGCGAACAAAGGCCGACCGGGCTTTCCCCGGACTCCTAGGTTCACTTCCTCGCCCAATAGAACCCACGAATGGTGTTCCGAGCCGATTGACTAGGCACAGGGCTGCTTTTCTCGCCTAGCCGCCTGTCTAGACGAAGCAGAGGCCAAAGGTACGTGTTGGGCAGCTACACTCCCGCAGGAGAGAGGGCCCTCAGATCCCAGGATCCTCCTTTCCGCCGACACAGGTCGCCACGCACGGCAAACACGTGGGGAACAAACCTCAAGCAGATGTTCCCTCTGCTTCGCTACGCCCGGTTTCTGTTCCCTGTTTTGCAGGGAACCCGCTGCGTAGCTAGGACATGACCTCGGGCATCATGTCCCTGTAGCATTAGCTCCAAAACGTGGGACTCGTCCTTAGCACGACTAGTAGAACTCACAATGCCATCATCAACTATGCTCTTGACGCTTCAGCGTCCTTTTGCCATCGCCAACGACGGGAGCTGCTGTCAGCAGCGCGACGACGGTCTTACATGTATAAATACATGTTGTCTTTCGTCGTTGGCGTACCTTTCAGTGTTTTCGTCATACGCTGCATATCCTTCCTATATGCAGCGTCCGTATGGCAAGGACTCCGAGTCTGACAGAGCCGTACACCACCGGTTTACAGCTCGGAGTTGAGCTGGTCTAGGCGGAGTCTTCTAATGGCCAGGGGAGCGATCCACGTTTCGAGGCCCGTCTCCCTACCTAGGATACTAGCGTGGTTTCCCAGCCGACACCTTCAGGCAGTAGGGAGCAGCTCAGCTACTTCTACGGTGGCCTCCTTCCGTCATTCGTCTGGCATTACGACGTCTGCCACCAGATGTTTTGGTGTGCTGGGTTCTGCCAAGCCCAGCGGCGTATTGCTTTTCCCAGCGGCGTATTGCTTTTGGGGACGCAAACAGACGTCGTTTCGTGTCTCATCCTGATCTTGGTTTTTTGCTTAACGTGAAAAGGGGGCATATAGCCCCCTTTTTTTGATTTCTGGTGTCAGGATCGCCTCCTCGGAAAAGCATTAAAGCAAAAAGGGGGCTTAAAGCCCCCTGGTATGAGTTAGGTCTTTATTGGAGAAGCCCCAGATGTTCGAGTAGGAACTTTTGAAAAGTTCCTTAAAGTGAAAAAGGGGCATATAGCCCCTTTTTGTGCAATATATACCTTCTCCAATAAGCCTTAACGTGAAATGGGGGCCGAAGCCCCCAGGTGTTAAGTATACGCTAGTCATAATGCTTCCCCATCTCTCTTTGCTTTCCTGACACCACTCCTTCCTGACATCTCTGTTTTGCACAGAACGAATGACGGATCACGTCTTGCTCGGGTAGGTGGGGTCGCTACTCCCATACGGTGTGCCCCTGCACCGCCCCTGCCGAAACCAGAGCCCCGTTGGCCGGCATAAATGCCGTTTCCAGCGTCCACCGCGAGGAGGAGGGGTTGGCACATGCGATCCTGGTGCCGTATAGCAAGCTATACGCCCGGACGGCTTCTAGACGCCAGTAGATAGGGACAGTGGGAATCTCGTTAATCCATTCATGCGCGTCACTAATTAGATGACGAGGCATTTGGCTACCTTAAGAGAGTCATAGTTACTCCCGCCGTTTACCCGCGCTTTTTTGAATTTCTTCACGTTGACATTCAGAGCACTGGGCAGAAATCACATTGCGTCAACACCCTTGGGGGCCATCGCAATGCTTTGTTTTAATTAGACAGTCGGATTCCCCTAGTCCGTGCCAGTTCTGAGCTGAGTGTTGAATGGCGGCCGAAGAGGACGATCGACGACGGCAAGCCGCCAACGAAAG
>NW_027488418.1:45000-65000 GCF_051014445.1 Colletes latitarsis
AAAATTTTCAATCGCTCGGACTGAAGAGTTGATGCTCGGATAGTACGAGTATACATATTTTAAACGTATACAAGTCACCAACGTCACTCGAGACGCTTATACCACTTCAAGAGCCATTCGGTCAAAGACACCGACTCGTGGCAATGCAGTGTGGAGAAAGTCTGGAACGAGCACGATACAGAACAGTCAGGATGAAATCCCGAGGAGCGACGACTGCTTCTCAACCGAGGTCGAAGAATAGCCGTACGCTCGACGCTGCCCCGACCGACTCGACCGGACCGTCGCTTCTCTTATAGGTACCGAGGCGCCCGCCGGAACGCCGGCGACGCACGGGCTTACGCACGGCCGCTTATGGGGGGAACCGCGCGACCCAACCGCCCGCCCGAACGGCCTGTTATAACTTAGAGCGAAAACCAACACCTGTAATTTCCTTAATAATTGAGCTAGGGCAAAAAAAAAAAACGCTATCTTGTAGGAAAAAAGCAGGGGAACACGATGCCGTCGTTAAAAATATAGATTGCCGTGCTCGTTTTCGAGAAAAAAATGAAAAAATGGTCAAAATCGTCGCAGGACAAAAACTCGACACGCTATCTTGTAGGCAAAAATTAGACGAATTCAAAACCGTAGTTAAAAATATCGGTCGTCGCGCTAGTTTTCGAGAAAAAAACAAAAACGTTCAAAAAATTCGAGATAAAAAAAAAAAAACCAGCCTACCAGATAGAAAAAATTACACTGAACAAATATCATATAGGTCAAAATATGTGTTAGCGTACTAGTTTTCGAGATATAGACGAAAAACCGTCGCCGCCGATCGGTACGTCGGTCGATGCGAAAGCACCGCGCGACCGAGCGCCCGCCTAAAAGACCAGTTCGAACATACCGAAAAATCAAGAAACCGTAACTTCCTTAATAATTGAGCTAGGACAAAAAATCGACACGCTATCTTGCAGGAAAAAATCCGGGGAACACGATGGCGTCGTCAAAAGTGCAGGTCGTCGAGCTCGTTTTCGAGAAAAAAAAAAAAAAATTCTCAAAATTCGACAAAAAAATAAAACGATCAGTGGACCGTGTAGAGAATATAAAACTGCATAAGAATCGTATAGACGAAAATTGGCGTTCACGTGCTCGTTTTTGTGGAAAAAATTAAAAAAGCTCTCAAACTTCGAGATAAAAAAAAAAAAAACCGTCTACCAGGTAGCCAACGGTAAACGGTACAAGTATCGTACGGGCGAAAACGAGCGTTACCGTGCTCGTTTTCGAGTTATTGACGAAAAACAGCCTGGAGCGATCGGTCCGGCGGTCGACGCGCGAAAGTTTCTAAGTCCGCTCTGCTCCGAAACACCGCTCCGGCGTCAAAAATCGTCGTAGGACAAAAAATAGACACGCTATCTTGCAGGAAAAAATCCGGGGAACACGATGGCGTCGTCAAAAGTGCAGGTCGTCGAGCTCGTTTTCGAGAAAAAAAAAACAAAATTCTCAAAATTCGACAAAAAAATAAAACGATCAGTGGACCGTGTAGAGAATATAAAACTGCATAAGAATCGTATAGACGAAAATTGGCGTTCACGTGCTCGTTTTTGTGGAAAAAATTAAAAAAGCTCTCAAACTTCGAGATAAAAAAAAAAAAAACCGTCTACCAGGTAGCCAACGGTAAACGGTACAAGTATCGTACGGGCGAAAACGAGCGTTACCGTGCTCGTTTTCGAGTTATTGACGAAAAACAGCCTGGAGCGATCGGTCCGGCGGTCGACGCGCGAAAGTTTCTAAGTCCGCTCTGCTCCGAAACACCGCTCCGGCGTCAAAAATCGTCGTAGGACAAAAAATCGCCACCCTATCTTGCAGGAAAAAATCCGGGGAACACGATGGCGTCGTCAAAAGTGCAGGTCGTCGAGCTAGTTTTCGAGAAAAAAAAAAAAAAATTCTCAAAACTCGACAAAAAAATAAAACGATCAGTGGACCGTGTAGAGAATCTAAAACTGCATAAGAATCGTATAGACCAAAATTGGCGTTCACGTGCTCGTTTTTGAGAAAAAAGTTAAAAAAGCTCTCAAAATTCGAGATAAAAAAAAAAAAAACCATCTACCAGGTAGCCAACGGTAAACGGTACAAGTATCGTACGGGCGAAAACGAGCGTTACCGTGCTCGTTTTCGAGTTATTGACGAAAAACAGCCTGGAGCGATCGGTCCGGCGGTCGACGCGCGAAAGTTTCTAAGTCCGCTCTGCTCCGAAACACCGCTCCGGCGTCAAAAATCGTCGTAGGACAAAAAATAGACACGCTATCTTGCAGGAAAAAATCCGGGGAACACGATGGCGTCGTCAAAAGTGCAGGTCGTCGAGCTCGTTTTCGAGAAAAAAAAAAAAAAATTCTCAAAATTCGACAAAAAAATAAAACGATCAGTGGACCGTGTAGAGAATATAAAACTGCATAAGAATCGTATAGACGAAAATTGGCGTTCACGTGCTCGTTTTTGTGGAAAAAATTAAAAAAGCTCTCAAACTTCGAGATAAAAAAAAAAAAAACCGTCTACCAGGTAGCCAACGGTAAACGGTACAAGTATCGTACGGGCGAAAACGAGCGTTACCGTGCTCGTTTTCGAGTTATTGACGAAAAACAGCCTGGAGCGATCGGTCCGGCGGTCGACGCGCGAAAGTTTCTAAGTCCGCTCTGCTCCGAATCATCGCTCCGGCGTCAAAAATCGTCGTAGGACAAAAAATCGCCACCCTATCTTGCAGGAAAAAATCCGGGGAACACGATGGCGTCGTCAAAAGTGCAGGTCGTCGAGCTCGTTTTCGAGAAAAAAAAAAAAAAATTCTCAAAATTCGACAAAAAAATAAAACGATCAGTGGACCGTGTAGAGAATATAAAACTGCATAAGAATCGTATAGACCAAAATTGGCGTTCACGTGCTCGTTTTTGAGAAAAAAGTTAAAAAAGCTCTCAAAATTCGAGATAAAAAAAAAAAAAACCATCTACCAGGTAGCCAACGGTAAACGGTACAAGTATCGTACGGGCGAAAACGAGCGTTACCGTGCTCGTTTTCGAGTTATTGACGAAAAACAGCCTGGAGCGATCGGTCCGGCGGTCGACGCGCGAAAGTTTCTAAGTCCGCTCTGCTCCGAAACACCGCTCCGGCGTCAAAAATCGTCGTAGGACAAAAAATAGACACGCTATCTTGCAGGAAAAAATCCGGGGAACACGATGGCGTCGTCAAAAGTGCAGGTCGTCGAGCTCGTTTTCGAGAAAAAAAAAACAAAATTCTCAAAATTCGACAAAAAAATAAAACGATCAGTGGACCGTGTAGAGAATATAAAACTGCATAAGAATCGTATAGACGAAAATTGGCGTTCACGTGCTCGTTTTTGTGGAAAAAATTAAAAAAGCTCTCAAACTTCGAGATAAAAAAAAAAAAAACCGTCTACCAGGTAGCCAACGGTAAACGGTACAAGTATCGTACGGGCGAAAACGAGCGTTACCGTGCTCGTTTTCGAGTTATTGACGAAAAACAGCCTGGAGCGATCGGTCCGGCGGTCGACGCGCGAAAGTTTCTAAGTCCGCTCTGCTCCGAAACACCGCTCCGGCGTCAAAAATCGTCGTAGGACAAAAAATCGCCACCCTATCTTGCAGGAAAAAATCCGGGGAACACGATGGCGTCGTCAAAAGTGCAGGTCGTCGAGCTAGTTTTCGAGAAAAAAAAAAAAAAATTCTCAAAACTCGACAAAAAAATAAAACGATCAGTGGACCGTGTAGAGAATCTAAAACTGCATAAGAATCGTATAGACCAAAATTGGCGTTCACGTGCTCGTTTTTGAGAAAAAAGTTAAAAAAGCTCTCAAAATTCGAGATAAAAAAAAAAAAAACCATCTACCAGGTAGCCAACGGTAAACGGTACAAGTATCGTACGGGCGAAAACGAGCGTTACCGTGCTCGTTTTCGAGTTATTGACGAAAAACAGCCTGGAGCGATCGGTCCGGCGGTCGACGCGCGAAAGTTTCTAAGTCCGCTCTGCTCCGAAACACCGCTCCGGCGTCAAAAATCGTCGTAGGACAAAAAATAGACACGCTATCTTGCAGGAAAAAATCCGGGGAACACGATGGCGTCGTCAAAAGTGCAGGTCGTCGAGCTCGTTTTCGAGAAAAAAAAAAAAAAATTCTCAAAATTCGACAAAAAAATAAAACGATCAGTGGACCGTGTAGAGAATATAAAACTGCATAAGAATCGTATAGACGAAAATTGGCGTTCACGTGCTCGTTTTTGTGGAAAAAATTAAAAAAGCTCTCAAACTTCGAGATAAAAAAAAAAAAAACCGTCTACCAGGTAGCCAACGGTAAACGGTACAAGTATCGTACGGGCGAAAACGAGCGTTACCGTGCTCGTTTTCGAGTTATTGACGAAAAACAGCCTGGAGCGATCGGTCCGGCGGTCGACGCGCGAAAGTTTCTAAGTCCGCTCTGCTCCGAATCATCGCTCCGGCGTCAAAAATCGTCGTAGGACAAAAAATCGCCACCCTATCTTGCAGGAAAAAATCCGGGGAACACGATGGCGTCGTCAAAAGTGCAGGTCGTCGAGCTCGTTTTCGAGAAAAAAAAAAAAAAATTCTCAAAATTCGACAAAAAAATAAAACGATCAGTGGACCGTGTAGAGAATATAAAACTGCATAAGAATCGTATAGACGAAAATTGGCGTTCACGTGCTCGTTTTTGTGGAAAAAATTAAAAAAGCTCTCAAACTTCGAGATAAAAAAAAAAAAAACCGTCTACCAGGTAGCCAACGGTAAACGGTACAAGTATCGTACGGGCGAAAACGAGCGTTACCGTGCTCGTTTTCGAGTTATTGACGAAAAACAGCCTGGAGCGATCGGTCCGGCGGTCGACGCGCGAAAGTTTCTAAGTCCGCTCTGCTCCGAATCATCGCTCCGGCGTCAAAAATCGTCGTAGGACAAAAAATCGCCACCCTATCTTGCAGGAAAAAATCCGGGGAACACGATGGCGTCGTCAAAAGTGCAGGTCGTCGAGCTCGTTTTCGAGAAAAAAAAAAAAAAATTCTCAAAATTCGACAAAAAAATAAAACGATCAGTGGACCGTGTAGAGAATCTAAAACTGCATAAGAATCGTATAGACCAAAATTGGCGTTCACGTGCTCGTTTTTGAGAAAAAAGTTAAAAAAGCTCTCAAAATTCGAGATAAAAAAAAAAAAAACCATCTACCAGGTAGCCAACGGTAAACGGTACAAGTATCGTACGGGCGAAAACGAGCGTTACCGTGCTCGTTTTCGAGTTATTGACGAAAAACAGCCTGGAGCGATCGGTCCGGCGGTCGACGCGCGAAAGTTTCTAAGTCCGCTCTGCTCCGAAACACCGCTCCGGCGTCAAAAATCGTCGTAGGACAAAAAATAGACACGCTATCTTGCAGGAAAAAATCCGGGGAACACGATGGCGTCGTCAAAAGTGCAGGTCGTCGAGCTCGTTTTCGAGAAAAAAAAAAAAAAATTCTCAAAATTCGACAAAAAAATAAAACGATCAGTGGACCGTGTAGAGAATATAAAACTGCATAAGAATCGTATAGACGAAAATTGGCGTTCACGTGCTCGTTTTTGTGGAAAAAATTAAAAAAGCTCTCAAAATTCGAGATAAAAAAAAAAAAAACCATCTACCAGGTAGCCATCGGTAAACGGTACAAGTATCGTACGGGCGAAAACGAGCGTTACCGTGCTCGTTTTCGAGTTATTGACGAAAAACAGCCTGGAGCGATCGGTCCGGCGGTCGACGCGCGAAAGTTTCTAAGTCCGCTCTGCTCCGAAACACCGCTCCGGCGTCAAAAATCGTCGTAGGACAAAAAATAGACACGCTATCTTGCAGGAAAAAATCCGGGGAACACGATGGCGTCGTCAAAAGTGCAGGTCGTCGAGCTCGTTTTCGAGAAAAAAAAAAAAAAATTCTCAAAATTCGACAAAAAAATAAAACGATCAGTGGACCGTGTAGAGAATATAAAACTGCATAAGAATCGTATAGACGAAAATTGGCGTTCACGTGCTCGTTTTTGTGGAAAAAATTAAAAAAGCTCTCAAACTTCGAGATAAAAAAAAAAAAAACCGTCTACCAGGTAGCCAACGGTAAACGGTACAAGTATCGTACGGGCGAAAACGAGCGTTACCGTGCTCGTTTTCGAGTTATTGACGAAAAACAGCCTGGAGCGATCGGTCCGGCGGTCGACGCGCGAAAGTTTCTAAGTCCGCTCTGCTCCGAATCATCGCTCCGGCGTCAAAAATCGTCGTAGGACAAAAAATCGCCACCCTATCTTGCAGGAAAAAATCCGGGGAACACGATGGCGTCGTCAAAAGTGCAGGTCGTCGAGCTCGTTTTCGAGAAAAAAAAAAAAAAATTCTCAAAATTCGACAAAAAAATAAAACGATCAGTGGACCGTGTAGAGAATATAAAACTGCATAAGAATCGTATAGACGAAAATTGGCGTTCACGTGCTCGTTTTTGTGGAAAAAATTAAAAAAGCTCTCAAACTTCGAGATAAAAAAAAAAAAAACCGTCTACCAGGTAGCCAACGGTAAACGGTACAAGTATCGTACGGGCGAAAACGAGCGTTACCGTGCTCGTTTTCGAGTTATTGACGAAAAACAGCCTGGAGCGATCGGTCCGGCGGTCGACGCGCGAAAGTTTCTAAGTCCGCTCTGCTCCGAATCATCGCTCCGGCGTCAAAAATCGTCGTAGGACAAAAAATCGCCACCCTATCTTGCAGGAAAAAATCCGGGGAACACGATGGCGTCGTCAAAAGTGCAGGTCGTCGAGCTCGTTTTCGAGAAAAAAAAAAAAAAATTCTCAAAATTCGACAAAAAAATAAAACGATCAGTGGACCGTGTAGAGAATCTAAAACTGCATAAGAATCGTATAGACCAAAATTGGCGTTCACGTGCTCGTTTTTGAGAAAAAAGTTAAAAAAGCTCTCAAAATTCGAGATAAAAAAAAAAAAAACCATCTACCAGGTAGCCAACGGTAAACGGTACAAGTATCGTACGGGCGAAAACGAGCGTTACCGTGCTCGTTTTCGAGTTATTGACGAAAAACAGCCTGGAGCGATCGGTCCGGCGGTCGACGCGCGAAAGTTTCTAAGTCCGCTCTGCTCCGAAACACCGCTCCGGCGTCAAAAATCGTCGTAGGACAAAAAATAGACACGCTATCTTGCAGGAAAAAATCCGGGGAACACGATGGCGTCGTCAAAAGTGCAGGTCGTCGAGCTCGTTTTCGAGAAAAAAAAAACAAAATTCTCAAAATTCGACAAAAAAATAAAACGATCAGTGGACCGTGTAGAGAATATAAAACTGCATAAGAATCGTATAGACGAAAATTGGCGTTCACGTGCTCGTTTTTGTGGAAAAAATTAAAAAAGCTCTCAAACTTCGAGATAAAAAAAAAAAAAACCGTCTACCAGGTAGCCAACGGTAAACGGTACAAGTATCGTACGGGCGAAAACGAGCGTTACCGTGCTCGTTTTCGAGTTATTGACGAAAAACAGCCTGGAGCGATCGGTCCGGCGGTCGACGCGCGAAAGTTTCTAAGTCCGCTCTGCTCCGAAACACCGCTCCGGCGTCAAAAATCGTCGTAGGACAAAAAATCGCCACCCTATCTTGCAGGAAAAAATCCGGGGAACACGATGGCGTCGTCAAAAGTGCAGGTCGTCGAGCTAGTTTTCGAGAAAAAAAAAAAAAAATTCTCAAAACTCGACAAAAAAATAAAACGATCAGTGGACCGTGTAGAGAATCTAAAACTGCATAAGAATCGTATAGACCAAAATTGGCGTTCACGTGCTCGTTTTTGAGAAAAAAGTTAAAAAAGCTCTCAAAATTCGAGATAAAAAAAAAAAAAACCATCTACCAGGTAGCCAACGGTAAACGGTACAAGTATCGTACGGGCGAAAACGAGCGTTACCGTGCTCGTTTTCGAGTTATTGACGAAAAACAGCCTGGAGCGATCGGTCCGGCGGTCGACGCGCGAAAGTTTCTAAGTCCGCTCTGCTCCGAAACACCGCTCCGGCGTCAAAAATCGTCGTAGGACAAAAAATAGACACGCTATCTTGCAGGAAAAAATCCGGGGAACACGATGGCGTCGTCAAAAGTGCAGGTCGTCGAGCTCGTTTTCGAGAAAAAAAAAAAAAAATTCTCAAAATTCGACAAAAAAATAAAACGATCAGTGGACCGTGTAGAGAATATAAAACTGCATAAGAATCGTATAGACGAAAATTGGCGTTCACGTGCTCGTTTTTGTGGAAAAAATTAAAAAAGCTCTCAAACTTCGAGATAAAAAAAAAAAAAACCGTCTACCAGGTAGCCAACGGTAAACGGTACAAGTATCGTACGGGCGAAAACGAGCGTTACCGTGCTCGTTTTCGAGTTATTGACGAAAAACAGCCTGGAGCGATCGGTCCGGCGGTCGACGCGCGAAAGTTTCTAAGTCCGCTCTGCTCCGAATCATCGCTCCGGCGTCAAAAATCGTCGTAGGACAAAAAATCGCCACCCTATCTTGCAGGAAAAAATCCGGGGAACACGATGGCGTCGTCAAAAGTGCAGGTCGTCGAGCTCGTTTTCGAGAAAAAAAAAAAAAAATTCTCAAAACTCGACAAAAAAATAAAACGATCAGTGGACCGTGTAGAGAATCTAAAACTGCATAAGAATCGTATAGACCAAAATTGGCGTTCACGTGCTCGTTTTTGAGAAAAAAGTTAAAAAAGCTCTCAAAATTCGAGATAAAAAAAAAAAAACCATCTACCAGGTAGCCAACGGTAAACGGTACAAGTATCGTACGGGCGAAAACGAGCGTTACCGTGCTCGTTTTCGAGTTATTGACGAAAAACAGCCTGGAGCGATCGGTCCGGCGGTCGACGCGCGAAAGTTTCTAAGTCCGCTTTGCTCCGAAACACCGCTCCGGCGTCAAAAATCGTCGTAGGACAAAAAATAGACACGCTATCTTGCAGGAAAAAATCCGGGGAACACGATGGCGTCGTCAAAAGTGCAGGTCGTCGAGCTCGTTTTCGAGAAAAAAAAAAAAAAATTCTCAAAATTCGACAAAAAAATAAAACGATCAGTGGACCGTGTAGAGAATATAAAACTGCATAAGAATCGTATAGACGAAAATTGGCGTTCACGTGCTCGTTTTTGTGGAAAAAATTAAAAAAGCTCTCAAACTTCGAGATAAAAAAAAAAAAAACCGTCTACCAGGTAGCCAACGGTAAACGGTACAAGTATCGTACGGGCGAAAACGAGCGTTACCGTGCTCGTTTTCGAGTTATTGACGAAAAACAGCCTGGAGCGATCGGTCCGGCGGTCGACGCGCGAAAGTTTCTAAGTCCGCTCTGCTCCGAATCATCGCTCCGGCGTCAAAAATCGTCGTAGGACAAAAAATCGCCACCCTATCTTGCAGGAAAAAATCCGGGGAACACGATGGCGTCGTCAAAAGTGCAGGTCGTCGAGCTCGTTTTCGAGAAAAAAAAAAAAAAATTCTCAAAATTCGACAAAAAAATAAAACGATCAGTGGACCGTGTAGAGAATATAAAACTGCATAAGAATCGTATAGACCAAAATTGGCGTTCACGTGCTCGTTTTTGAGAAAAAAGTTAAAAAAGCTCTCAAAATTCGAGATAAAAAAAAAAAAAACCATCTACCAGGTAGCCAACGGTAAACGGTACAAGTATCGTACGGGCGAAAACGAGCGTTACCGTGCTCGTTTTCGAGTTATTGACGAAAAACAGCCTGGAGCGATCGGTCCGGCGGTCGACGCGCGAAAGTTTCTAAGTCCGCTCTGCTCCGAAACACCGCTCCGGCGTCAAAAATCGTCGTAGGACAAAAAATAGACACGCTATCTTGCAGGAAAAAATCCGGGGAACACGATGGCGTCGTCAAAAGTGCAGGTCGTCGAGCTCGTTTTCGAGAAAAAAAAAACAAAATTCTCAAAATTCGACAAAAAAATAAAACGATCAGTGGACCGTGTAGAGAATATAAAACTGCATAAGAATCGTATAGACGAAAATTGGCGTTCACGTGCTCGTTTTTGTGGAAAAAATTAAAAAAGCTCTCAAACTTCGAGATAAAAAAAAAAAAAACCGTCTACCAGGTAGCCAACGGTAAACGGTACAAGTATCGTACGGGCGAAAACGAGCGTTACCGTGCTCGTTTTCGAGTTATTGACGAAAAACAGCCTGGAGCGATCGGTCCGGCGGTCGACGCGCGAAAGTTTCTAAGTCCGCTCTGCTCCGAAACACCGCTCCGGCGTCAAAAATCGTCGTAGGACAAAAAATCGCCACCCTATCTTGCAGGAAAAAATCCGGGGAACACGATGGCGTCGTCAAAAGTGCAGGTCGTCGAGCTAGTTTTCGAGAAAAAAAAAAAAAAATTCTCAAAACTCGACAAAAAAATAAAACGATCAGTGGACCGTGTAGAGAATCTAAAACTGCATAAGAATCGTATAGACCAAAATTGGCGTTCACGTGCTCGTTTTTGAGAAAAAAGTTAAAAAAGCTCTCAAAATTCGAGATAAAAAAAAAAAAAACCATCTACCAGGTAGCCAACGGTAAACGGTACAAGTATCGTACGGGCGAAAACGAGCGTTACCGTGCTCGTTTTCGAGTTATTGACGAAAAACAGCCTGGAGCGATCGGTCCGGCGGTCGACGCGCGAAAGTTTCTAAGTCCGCTCTGCTCCGAAACACCGCTCCGGCGTCAAAAATCGTCGTAGGACAAAAAATAGACACGCTATCTTGCAGGAAAAAATCCGGGGAACACGATGGCGTCGTCAAAAGTGCAGGTCGTCGAGCTCGTTTTCGAGAAAAAAAAAAAAAAATTCTCAAAATTCGACAAAAAAATAAAACGATCAGTGGACCGTGTAGAGAATATAAAACTGCATAAGAATCGTATAGACGAAAATTGGCGTTCACGTGCTCGTTTTTGTGGAAAAAATTAAAAAAGCTCTCAAACTTCGAGATAAAAAAAAAAAAAACCGTCTACCAGGTAGCCAACGGTAAACGGTACAAGTATCGTACGGGCGAAAACGAGCGTTACCGTGCTCGTTTTCGAGTTATTGACGAAAAACAGCCTGGAGCGATCGGTCCGGCGGTCGACGCGCGAAAGTTTCTAAGTCCGCTCTGCTCCGAATCATCGCTCCGGCGTCAAAAATCGTCGTAGGACAAAAAATCGCCACCCTATCTTGCAGGAAAAAATCCGGGGAACACGATGGCGTCGTCAAAAGTGCAGGTCGTCGAGCTCGTTTTCGAGAAAAAAAAAAAAAAATTCTCAAAATTCGACAAAAAAATAAAACGATCAGTGGACCGTGTAGAGAATATAAAACTGCATAAGAATCGTATAGACCAAAATTGGCGTTCACGTGCTCGTTTTTGAGAAAAAAGTTAAAAAAGCTCTCAAAATTCGAGATAAAAAAAAAAAAAACCATCTACCAGGTAGCCAACGGTAAACGGTACAAGTATCGTACGGGCGAAAACGAGCGTTACCGTGCTCGTTTTCGAGTTATTGACGAAAAACAGCCTGGAGCGATCGGTCCGGCGGTCGACGCGCGAAAGTTTCTAAGTCCGCTCTGCTCCGAAACACCGCTCCGGCGTCAAAAATCGTCGTAGGACAAAAAATAGACACGCTATCTTGCAGGAAAAAATCCGGGGAACACGATGGCGTCGTCAAAAGTGCAGGTCGTCGAGCTCGTTTTCGAGAAAAAAAAAAAAAAATTCTCAAAATTCGACAAAAAAATAAAACGATCAGTGGACCGTGTAGAGAATATAAAACTGCATAAGAATCGTATAGACGAAAATTGGCGTTCACGTGCTCGTTTTTGTGGAAAAAATTAAAAAAGCTCTCAAAATTCGAGATAAAAAAAAAAAAAACCATCTACCAGGTAGCCAACGGTAAACGGTACAAGTATCGTACGGGCGAAAACGAGCGTTACCGTGCTCGTTTTCGAGTTATTGACGAAAAACAGCCTGGAGCGATCGGTCCGGCGGTCGACGCGCGAAAGTTTCTAAGTCCGCTCTGCTCCGAAACACCGCTCCGGCGTCAAAAATCGTCGTAGGACAAAAAATAGACACGCTATCTTGCAGGAAAAAATCCGGGGAACACGATGGCGTCGTCAAAAGTGCAGGTCGTCGAGCTCGTTTTCGAGAAAAAAAAAACAAAATTCTCAAAATTCGACAAAAAAATAAAACGATCAGTGGACCGTGTAGAGAATATAAAACTGCATAAGAATCGTATAGACGAAAATTGGCGTTCACGTGCTCGTTTTTGTGGAAAAAATTAAAAAAGCTCTCAAACTTCGAGATAAAAAAAAAAAAAACCGTCTACCAGGTAGCCAACGGTAAACGGTACAAGTATCGTACGGGCGAAAACGAGCGTTACCGTGCTCGTTTTCGAGTTATTGACGAAAAACAGCCTGGAGCGATCGGTCCGGCGGTCGACGCGCGAAAGTTTCTAAGTCCGCTCTGCTCCGAAACACCGCTCCGGCGTCAAAAATCGTCGTAGGACAAAAAATCGCCACCCTATCTTGCAGGAAAAAATCCGGGGAACACGATGGCGTCGTCAAAAGTGCAGGTCGTCGAGCTAGTTTTCGAGAAAAAAAAAAAAAAATTCTCAAAACTCGACAAAAAAATAAAACGATCAGTGGACCGTGTAGAGAATCTAAAACTGCATAAGAATCGTATAGACCAAAATTGGCGTTCACGTGCTCGTTTTTGAGAAAAAAGTTAAAAAAGCTCTCAAAATTCGAGATAAAAAAAAAAAAAACCATCTACCAGGTAGCCAACGGTAAACGGTACAAGTATCGTACGGGCGAAAACGAGCGTTACCGTGCTCGTTTTCGAGTTATTGACGAAAAACAGCCTGGAGCGATCGGTCCGGCGGTCGACGCGCGAAAGTTTCTAAGTCCGCTCTGCTCCGAAACACCGCTCCGGCGTCAAAAATCGTCGTAGGACAAAAAATAGACACGCTATCTTGCAGGAAAAAATCCGGGGAACACGATGGCGTCGTCAAAAGTGCAGGTCGTCGAGCTCGTTTTCGAGAAAAAAAAAAAAAAATTCTCAAAATTCGACAAAAAAATAAAACGATCAGTGGACCGTGTAGAGAATATAAAACTGCATAAGAATCGTATAGACGAAAATTGGCGTTCACGTGCTCGTTTTTGTGGAAAAAATTAAAAAAGCTCTCAAACTTCGAGATAAAGAAAAAAAAAACCGTCTACCAGGTAGCCAACGGTAAACGGTACAAGTATCGTACGGGCGAAAACGAGCGTTACCGTGCTCGTTTTCGAGTTATTGACGAAAAACAGCCTGGAGCGATCGGTCCGGCGGTCGACGCGCGAAAGTTTCTAAGTCCGCTCTGCTCCGAATCATCGCTCCGGCGTCAAAAATCGTCGTAGGACAAAAAATCGCCACCCTATCTTGCAGGAAAAAATCCGGGGAACACGATGGCGTCGTCAAAAGTGCAGGTCGTCGAGCTCGTTTTCGAGAAAAAAAAAAAAAAATTCTCAAAATTCGACAAAAAAATAAAACGATCAGTGGACCGTGTAGAGAATATAAAACTGCATAAGAATCGTATAGACGAAAATTGGCGTTCACGTGCTCGTTTTTGTGGAAAAAATTAAAAAAGCTCTCAAACTTCGAGATAAAAAAAAAAAAAACCGTCTACCAGGTAGCCAACGGTAAACGGTACAAGTATCGTACGGGCGAAAACGAGCGTTACCGTGCTCGTTTTCGAGTTATTGACGAAAAACAGCCTGGAGCGATCGGTCCGGCGGTCGACGCGCGAAAGTTTCTAAGTCCGCTCTGCTCCGAATCATCGCTCCGGCGTCAAAAATCGTCGTAGGACAAAAAATCGCCACCCTATCTTGCAGGAAAAAATCCGGGGAACACGATGGCGTCGTCAAAAGTGCAGGTCGTCGAGCTCGTTTTCGAGAAAAAAAAAAAAAAATTCTCAAAATTCGACAAAAAAATAAAACGATCAGTGGACCGTGTAGAGAATCTAAAACTGCATAAGAATCGTATAGACCAAAATTGGCGTTCACGTGCTCGTTTTTGAGAAAAAAGTTAAAAAAGCTCTCAAAATTCGAGATAAAAAAAAAAAAAACCATCTACCAGGTAGCCAACGGTAAACGGTACAAGTATCGTACGGGCGAAAACGAGCGTTACCGTGCTCGTTTTCGAGTTATTGACGAAAAACAGCCTGGAGCGATCGGTCCGGCGGTCGACGCGCGAAAGTTTCTAAGTCCGCTCTGCTCCGAAACACCGCTCCGGCGTCAAAAATCGTCGTAGGACAAAAAATAGACACGCTATCTTGCAGGAAAAAATCCGGGGAACACGATGGCGTCGTCAAAAGTGCAGGTCGTCGAGCTCGTTTTCGAGAAAAAAAAAAAAAAATTCTCAAAATTCGACAAAAAAATAAAACGATCAGTGGACCGTGTAGAGAATATAAAACTGCATAAGAATCGTATAGACGAAAATTGGCGTTCACGTGCTCGTTTTTGTGGAAAAAATTAAAAAAGCTCTCAAAATTCGAGATAAAAAAAAAAAAAACCATCTACCAGGTAGCCATCGGTAAACGGTACAAGTATCGTACGGGCGAAAACGAGCGTTACCGTGCTCGTTTTCGAGTTATTGACGAAAAACAGCCTGGAGCGATCGGTCCGGCGGTCGACGCGCGAAAGTTTCTAAGTCCGCTCTGCTCCGAAACACCGCTCCGGCGTCAAAAATCGTCGTAGGACAAAAAATAGACACGCTATCTTGCAGGAAAAAATCCGGGGAACACGATGGCGTCGTCAAAAGTGCAGGTCGTCGAGCTCGTTTTCGAGAAAAAAAAAAAAAAATTCTCAAAATTCGACAAAAAAATAAAACGATCAGTGGACCGTGTAGAGAATCTAAAACTGCATAAGAATCGTATAGACGAAAATTGGCCTTAACGTGCTGGTTTTCGAGTTATTGACGATAAGCCGGTATATATATGTCCGAGATAAAAAAAAAGATAGGGACAGTGGGAATCTCCTATACTATCACGGGCGTGTATTCTCCTACTAGTTTGATGGTTGCTGTTGCATAAACCACCGACTGTTTGGCCCGCCGTTTAACCGCGCAGTTTAAAATTGCAACACAATGTTGGTGTCGCTCCGGATCGAAAAAATGGAAAAACGACATACTTTACGCATAGGGGCGGCTGATCTTAACATATTTTGTCAATGTCATCTTCCCAGTGACCCTAGGAAGGAGTTTGCCGTTGCACGTTTTCCTATTAAAAAGTAATTAGTGTACAAAAATTTTCGTGAAGCAAAAAACAAGAATATGAAAGTACGTTCCATGAGCATTACGGTGAATAAAACAGAAATTAAAAATTCCCGAGGGGTTGAACAGCATCATATTGAATTCGTTTTGCTGACTGGGGTCTGCGCCCCCCAGACCCCCGCTACACTAGCCCAGACCAAACCCACTTTGTAATAGTGGTATCATATTAAATTGAACAGCATCGTACTTAATTCGTTTTGCTGAATGGGGGGCTGCGCCCCCCAAACCCCCGCTACACTAGCCCAGACCTAACCCATTTTGTAATAGCGGTATCAAATTAAATTGAACAGCATCGTACTAAATTCGTTTTGCTGACTGGGGGGCTGCGCCCCCCAGACCCCCGCAACACTAGCCCGGACCTAACCCACTTTGTAATAGCGGTATCATATTAAATTGAACAGCATCGTACTAAATTCGTTTTGCTGAATGGGGGGCTGCGCCCCCCAAACCCCCGCTACACTAGCCCAGACCTAACCCATTTTGTAATAGCGGTATCAAATTAAATTGAACAGCATCATATTGAATTCGTTTTGCTGACTGGGGTCTGCGCCCCCCAGACCCCCGCTACAATAGCCCAGACCTAACCCACTTTGTAATAGTGGTATCATATTAAATTGAACAGCATCGTACTTAATTCGTTTTGCTGAATGGGGGGCTGCGCCCCCCAAACCCCCGCTACACTAGCCCAGACCTAACCCATTTTGTAATAGCGGTATCAAATTAAATTGAACAGCATCGTACTAAATTCGTTTTGCTGACAGGGGTCTGCGCCCCCCAGACCCCCGCTACACTAGCCCAGACCTAACCCCCTTTGTAATAGCGGTATCATATTAAATTGAACAGCATCATATTGAATTCGTTTTGCTGACTGGGGTCTGCGCGCCCCAGACCCCCGCAACACTAGCCCGGACCTAACCCACTTTGTAATAGCGGTATCACATTAAATTGAACAGCATCGTACTAAATTCGTTTTGCTGAATGGGGGGCTGCGCCCCCCAAACCCCCGCTACACTAGCCCAGACCTAACCCATTTTGTAATAGCGGTATCAAACTAAATTGAACAGCATCATATTGAATTCGTTTTGCTGACTGGGGTCTGCGCCCCCCCGACCCCCGCTACAATAGCCCAGACCTAACCCACTTTGTAATAGTGGTATCATATTAAATTGAACAGCATCGTACTTAATTCGTTTTGCTGAATGGGGGGCTGCGCCCCCCAAACCCCCGCTACACTAGCCCAGACCTAACCCATTTTGTAATAGCGGTATCAAATTAAATTGAACAGCATCGTACTAAATTCGTTTTGCTGACAGGGGTCTGCGCCCCCCAGACCCCCGCTACACTAGCCCAGACCTAACCCCCTTTGTAATAGCGGTATCATATTAAATTGAACAGCATCATATTGAATTCGTTTTGCTGACTGGGGTCTGCGCGCCCCAGACCCCCGCAACACTAGCCCGGACCTAACCCACTTTGTAATAGCGGTATCATATTAAATTGAACAGCATCGTACTAAATTCGTTTTGCTGAATGGGGGGCTGCGCCCCCCAAACCCCCGCTACACTAGCCCAGACCTAACCCATTTTGTAATAGCGGTATCAAATTAAATTGAACAGCATCATATTGAATTCGTTTTGCTGACTGGGGTCTGCGCCCCCCAGACCCCCGCTATACTAGCCCAGACCTAACCCACTTTGTAATAGTGGTATCATATTAAATTGAACAGCATCGTACATAATTCGTTTTGCTGAATGGGGGGCTGCGCCCCCCAAACCCCCGCTACACTAGCCCAGACCTAACCCATTTTGTAATAGCTGTATCAAATTAAATTGAACAGCATCATATTGAATTCGTTTTGCTGACAGGGGTCTGCGCCCCCCAGACCCCCGCTACACTAGCCCAGACCTAACCCACTTTGTAATAGTGGTATCATATTAAATTGAACAGCATCGTACATAATTCGTTTTGCTGAATGGGGGGCTGCGCCCCCCAAACCCCCGCTACACTAGCCCAGACCTAACCCATTTTGTAATAGCGGTATCAAATTAAATTGAACAGCATCATATTGAATTCGTTTTGCTGACTGGGGTCTGCGCCCCCCAAACCCCCGCTACACTAGCCCAGACCTAACCCATTTTGTAATAGCGGTATCAAATTAAATTGAACAGCATCATATTGAATTCGTTTTGCTGACTGGGGTCTGCGCCCCCCAAACCCCCGCTACACCAGCCCAGACCTAACCCATTTTGTAATAGCGGTATCAAATTAAATTGAGCAGCATCATATTGAATTCGTTTTGCTGACAGGGGTCTGCGCCCCCCAGACCCCCGCTACACTAGCCCAGACCTAACCCCCTTTGTAATAGCGGTATCATATTAAATTGAACAGCATCATATTGAATTCGTTTTGCTGACTGGGGTCTGCGCGCCCCAAACCCCCGCAACACTGGCCCAGACCTAGCCCATTTTGTAATGACTGTATTGGAACTGCGTTAGGGCTAGTTTAGAATTGGTTAGGTGAAGTAATGCGGAGAGCAGTTTCGCCTGCGTCCCGGGATGCTTGTTGGCATGAGTGGTGTCTGAATGAGTAAAGACGGATGAGACACTTGTGGGGTATGGTGAGTCAGATTCCCAAACTACCCATATATTCTTCTGAGGCATGGGTGCCTATCCAAGGATCTCCTTCGGTATCTAAAACAGAAATAAAAAAAAAAAAAAAAAAAAAAAAAAAAAAATGAATATGGACTGTGTTAGGACTGAATTGGATAAGGTCTGGGTTACGTCTCGGTTAGGTCTGAGTTAGGACTGGTTTAAGACTGGGTTAGGACTGGGTTAGGACTGGGTTAGGACTGGGTTAGGTCTGGGTTAGGACTGGGTTAGGTCTGGGTTAGGTCTGGGTTAGGACTGGGTTAGGTCTGGGTTAGGACTGGGTTAGGACTGGGTTAGGTCTGGGTTAGGTCTGGGTTAGGTCTGGGTTAGGACTGGGTTAGGACTGGGTTACGACTGGGTTAGGTCTGGGTTACGACTGGGTTAGGTCTGGGTTACGACTGGGTTAGGTCTGGGTTACGACTGGGTTAGGTCTGGGTTACGACTGGGTTAGGATTGGGTTAGGTCTGGTTTAGGACTGGGTTAGGTCTAGGTTAGGACTGGGTTAGGTCTGGGTTAGGTCTGGGTTAGGACTGGGTTAGGTCTGGGTTAGGACTGGGTTAGTACTGGGTTAGGACTGGGTTAGGTCTGGGTTAGGTCTGGGTTATTTCTGGGTTAGGTCTGGGTTAGGTCTGGGTTAGGTCTGGGTTAGGGCTGGGTTAGGTCTGGGTTAGGTCTGGGTCAGGTCTGGGGTATTTCTGGGTTAGGACTGGGTTAGGTCTGGGTTAGGTCTGGGTTATTTCTGGGTTAGGTCTGGGTTAGGTCTGGGTTAGGTCTGGGTTAGGTCTGGGTTAGGACTGGGTTAGGTCTGGGTTAGGACTGGGTTAGGTCTGGGTTAGGTCTGGGTTAGGTCTGGGTTAGGTCTGGGTTATTTCTGGGTTAGGTCTGGGTTAGGTCTGGGTTAGGTCTGGGTTAGGGCTGGGTTAGGTCTGGGTTAGGTCTGGGTCAGGTCTGGGGTATTTCTGGGTTAGGACTGGGTTAGGTCTGGGTTAGGACTGGGTTAGGTCTGGGTTAGGACTGGGTTAGGACTGGGTTAGGTCTGGGTTAGGTCTGGGTTAGGTTTGGGTTAGGACTGGGTAGGTTCTGGGTTAGGACTTGGTTAGGACTGGGTTAGGACTGTGTTAGGACTGGGTTAGGTCTGGGTTAGGTCTGGGTTAGGACTGGGTTAGGTCTGGGTTAGGACTGGGTTAGGACTGGGTTAGGTCTGGGTTAGGTCTGGGTTAGGACTGGGTTAGGTCTGGGTTAGGACTGGGTTAGGTCTGGGTTAGTACTGGATTTGGTTAGGTCTGGGTTAGGTCTGGGTTAGGTCTGGGTTAGGACTGGGTTAGGACTGGGTTAGGTCTGGGTTAGGACTGGGTTAGGACTGGGTTAGGACTGGGTTAGGTCTGGGTTAGGTCTGGGTTATTTCTGGGTTAGGTCTGGGTTAGGTCTGGGTTAGGTCTGGGTTAGGTCTGGGTTAGGTCTGGGTTAGGACTGGGTTAGGACTGGGTTAGGTCTGGGTTAGGTCTGGGTTAGGACTGGGTTAGGTCTGGGTTAGGACTGGGTTAGGTCTGGGTTAGGTCTGGGTTCGGTCTGGGTTAGGACTGGGTTAGGTCTGGGTTAGGTCTGGGTTAGGTCTGGGTTAGGTCTGGGTTAGGACTGGGTTAGGACTGGGTTAGGACTGGGTTAGGTCTGGGTTAGGTCTGGGTTATTTCTGGGTTAGGACTGGGTTAGGACTGGGTTAGGACTGGGTTAGGTCTGGGTTAGGTCTGGGTTAGGTCTGAGTTAGGTCTGGGTTAGGACTGGGTTAGGACTGGGTTAGGTCTGGGTTAGGTCTGGGTTAGGACTGGGTTAGGACTGGGTTAGGTCTGGGTTAGGTCTGGGTTAGGACTGGGTTAGGTCTGGGTTAGGACTGGGTTAGGTCTGGGTTAGTACTGGATTTGGTTAGGTCTGGGTTAGGTCTGGGTTAGGTCTGGGTTAGGTCTGGGTTAGGACTGGGTTAGGTCTGGGTTAGGACTGGGTTAGGTCTGGGTTAGTACTGGATTTGGTTAGGTC
>NW_027488418.1:72500-75000 GCF_051014445.1 Colletes latitarsis
ATCCGATTTTCGTTGATTCTTTGATAGTCTACCAAAGTCCACCGTAAGTTCGAAAGAAAAGCATTCGTGGACTGGACGACCGGCTAAACGCGCGGTCTCGCAATCGATATACATATTCGTAACAAAGAGAGACATGGGGCGACCAACTTCTCAGAGTATATCCCTTCTTTTGGGTTCCGTTCGTATCGCGCTTCTCGTCGTGTTCGTTCGAGCCTCTCCATAGAGGATGATCGTCCGATTCGTTTGATAAATTATCATTTTTCCCTGGGGCTGTACGAACGAACAGAGAGGAAGACGACGACCGACGGATACCACAAATTTCACGTGGTAGGGCATATATTACATATCATAATTATCAGTGTTTGATCAAATTTCTTTCCAGTGTCCTTTTTGTTATGCTCCAAAACTAGTATACGCTTTATTTTCTCTTTCCTTTGCATAAATTATTAACTTCGGGCAACGTCGGGAGCGCCGGTAATCATTAGATTTGTACGAAACGCGATTTGCGCCCCACGGTGGTTTTTAGTGCCGTCAAAGTCAGAAATCGTAGGAGCGGTGCTTTAACGGGCGGTCGTGATGATACTCCAGACAACACGACGCACGACGCCGTAAAACACTCGCGCGAGTCCAGACTGATCTCTGCCTCACCACGCAAGGGGTGCGCAAACTTGCCAATAATATATAATATTTATTCTTTTTCGTACGTCCAGCGACAAACGCCAACGAAATACCCAAATTCTCGCTCGTACGTTGATACCTTTCTCTTCATCGACCCGGCTCCGAAACGTTCTTCGCCATCTCCCCGAAAGGAGAGGTAAACGACGGCGGGGTTAGGGAATCTGAGAACAACGCAAGCAGTTTTAGGACAAGTGAACGACCCTCAGCCAGGCGTGGTCCAGGAATTTTATCCGTGGACCGCAATGTGCGTTCGAAATGTCGATGTTCATGTGTCCTGCAGTTCACACGTTGACGCGCAATTAGCTGCGTTCTTCATCGACCCACGAGCCAAGTGATCCACCGTTCAGGGTAATCATATACAATTTACAATTTTTTTCTTTGTATTTAAAAATGCTCCTTGTTCTTTGCTTTAAAAATATTCGATGTTCGCACCTCCGACCAGCGTATCGACGGAGGATTGAACGCGCCATATCGACGACAAAAGTTTCTTTTTGTTTCCTGAATGACGGAAAACCATCGTTCGACGGCCGGGCGTACAGTACATTCAAAAGCCTTTGCGCGTGGCTGCGACCAAACGGGTATAATACACCCGTATATTCTTGGTTCCGAACAGTAACTTCACGCGCAATCGGGCGAACGCACGCGGCAGCGCCCATCGGTTGCTCGATGAAATCGATGCGATAAACTACAGCCTTCTCGGCTGGTCGTCGTTAGTCGCGCGAGCAACGGATGGCCGCACAATCGACGCGTCGTCGTTTGCGATTATTCGCCTCACGTTAGCCATGAGTATGTATATTATTCATTTACGAACGAACGCGGCAGCGTCCATCGGTTGCTCGATGAAATCGATGCGATAAACTACAGCCGTCTCGGCTGGTCGTCGTTAGTCGCGCGAGCAACGATGGCCGCAAAATCGACGCGTCGTCGTTTGCGATTATTCGCCTCAAGTTAGCCATGAGTATGTATAACATTCATTTACGAACGAACGCGGCAGCGTCCATCGGTTGCTCGATGAAATCGATGCGATAAACTACAGCCGTTTCGGCTGGTCGTCGTTAGTCGCGCGAGCAACGATGGCCGCAAAATCGACGCGTCGTCGTTTGCGATTATTCGCCTCAAGTTAGCCATGAGTATGTATATTATTCATTTACGAACGAACGCGGCAGCGTCCATCGGTTGCTCGATGAAATCGATGCGATAAACTACAGCCGTTTCGGCTGGTCGTCGTTAGTCGCGCGAGCAACGATGGCCGCAAAATCGACGCGTCGTCGTTTGCGATTATTCGCCTCAAGTTAGCCATGAGTATGTATATTATTCATTTACGAACGAACGCGGCAGCGTCCATCGGTTGCTCGATGAAATCGATGCGATAAACTACAGCCGTTTCGGCTGGTCGTCGTTAGTCGCGCGAGCAACGATGGCCGCAAAATCGACGCGTCGTCGTTTGCGATTATTCGCCTCAAGTTAGCCATGAGTATGTATATTATTCATTTACGAACGAACGCGGCAGCGTCCACCGGTTGCTCGATGAAATCGATGCGATAAACTACAGCCGTCTCGGCTGGTCGTCGTTAGTCGCGCGAGCAACGATGGCCGCAAAATCGACGCGTCGTCGTTTGCGATTATTCGCCTCTGGCTATCCGTGAGTATGTATAATATTCATATACGAACGAACGCGGCAGCGCCCATCGGTTGCTCGATGAAATCGATGCGATAAACTACAGCCTTCTCGGCTGGTCGTCGTTAGTCGCGCGAGCAACGATGGCCGCAAAATCGACGCGTCGTCGTTTGCGATCATTCGCCTCAGGCTATCCGTGAGTAT
>NW_027488418.1:80000-94244 GCF_051014445.1 Colletes latitarsis
TATCGGTCGTCGCGCTAGTTTTCGAGAAAAAAACAAAAACGTTCAAAAAATTCGAGATAAAAAAAAAAAAACCAGCCTACCAGATAGAAAAAATTACACTGAACAAATATCATATAGGTCAAAATATGTGTTAGCGTACTAGTTTTCGAGATATAGACGAAAAACCGTCGCCGCCGATCGGTACGTCGGTCGATGCGAAAGCACCGCGCGACCGAGCGCCCGCCTAAAAGACCAGTTCGAACATACCGAAAAATCAAGAAACCGTAACTTCCTTAATAATTGAGCTAGGACAAAAAATCGACACGCTATCTTGCAGGAAAAAATCCGGGGAACACGATGGCGTCGTCAAAAGTGCAGGTCGTCGAGCTCGTTTTCGAGAAAAAAAAAAAAAAATTCTCAAAATTCGACAAAAAAATAAAACGATCAGTGGACCGTGTAGAGAATATAAAACTGCATAAGAATCGTATAGACGAAAATTGGCGTTCACGTGCTCGTTTTTGTGGAAAAAATTAAAAAAGCTCTCAAACTTCGAGATAAAAAAAAAAAAAACCGTCTACCAGGTAGCCAACGGTAAACGGTACAAGTATCGTACGGGCGAAAACGAGCGTTACCGTGCTCGTTTTCGAGTTATTGACGAAAAACAGCCTGGAGCGATCGGTCCGGCGGTCGACGCGCGAAAGTTTCTAAGTCCGCTCTGCTCCGAATCATCGCTCCGGCGTCAAAAATCGTCGTAGGACAAAAAATCGCCACCCTATCTTGCAGGAAAAAATCCGGGGAACACGATGGCGTCGTCAAAAGTGCAGGTCGTCGAGCTCGTTTTCGAGAAAAAAAAAAAAAAATTCTCAAAACTCGACAAAAAAATAAAACGATCAGTGGACCGTGTAGAGAATCTAAAACTGCATAAGAATCGTATAGACCAAAATTGGCGTTCACGTGCTCGTTTTTGAGAAAAAAGTTAAAAAAGCTCTCAAAATTCGAGATAAAAAAAAAAAAACCATCTACCAGGTAGCCAACGGTAAACGGTACAAGTATCGTACGGGCGAAAACGAGCGTTACCGTGCTCGTTTTCGAGTTATTGACGAAAAACAGCCTGGAGCGATCGGTCCGGCGGTCGACGCGCGAAAGTTTCTAAGTCCGCTTTGCTCCGAAACACCGCTCCGGCGTCAAAAATCGTCGTAGGACAAAAAATAGACACGCTATCTTGCAGGAAAAAATCCGGGGAACACGATGGCGTCGTCAAAAGTGCAGGTCGTCGAGCTCGTTTTCGAGAAAAAAAAAAAAAAATTCTCAAAATTCGACAAAAAAATAAAACGATCAGTGGACCGTGTAGAGAATATAAAACTGCATAAGAATCGTATAGACGAAAATTGGCGTTCACGTGCTCGTTTTTGTGGAAAAAATTAAAAAAGCTCTCAAACTTCGAGATAAAAAAAAAAAAAACCGTCTACCAGGTAGCCAACGGTAAACGGTACAAGTATCGTACGGGCGAAAACGAGCGTTACCGTGCTCGTTTTCGAGTTATTGACGAAAAACAGCCTGGAGCGATCGGTCCGGCGGTCGACGCGCGAAAGTTTCTAAGTCCGCTCTGCTCCGAATCATCGCTCCGGCGTCAAAAATCGTCGTAGGACAAAAAATCGCCACCCTATCTTGCAGGAAAAAATCCGGGGAACACGATGGCGTCGTCAAAAGTGCAGGTCGTCGAGCTCGTTTTCGAGAAAAAAAAAAAAAAATTCTCAAAATTCGACAAAAAAATAAAACGATCAGTGGACCGTGTAGAGAATATAAAACTGCATAAGAATCGTATAGACCAAAATTGGCGTTCACGTGCTCGTTTTTGAGAAAAAAGTTAAAAAAGCTCTCAAAATTCGAGATAAAAAAAAAAAAAACCATCTACCAGGTAGCCAACGGTAAACGGTACAAGTATCGTACGGGCGAAAACGAGCGTTACCGTGCTCGTTTTCGAGTTATTGACGAAAAACAGCCTGGAGCGATCGGTCCGGCGGTCGACGCGCGAAAGTTTCTAAGTCCGCTCTGCTCCGAAACACCGCTCCGGCGTCAAAAATCGTCGTAGGACAAAAAATAGACACGCTATCTTGCAGGAAAAAATCCGGGGAACACGATGGCGTCGTCAAAAGTGCAGGTCGTCGAGCTCGTTTTCGAGAAAAAAAAAACAAAATTCTCAAAATTCGACAAAAAAATAAAACGATCAGTGGACCGTGTAGAGAATATAAAACTGCATAAGAATCGTATAGACGAAAATTGGCGTTCACGTGCTCGTTTTTGTGGAAAAAATTAAAAAAGCTCTCAAACTTCGAGATAAAAAAAAAAAAAACCGTCTACCAGGTAGCCAACGGTAAACGGTACAAGTATCGTACGGGCGAAAACGAGCGTTACCGTGCTCGTTTTCGAGTTATTGACGAAAAACAGCCTGGAGCGATCGGTCCGGCGGTCGACGCGCGAAAGTTTCTAAGTCCGCTCTGCTCCGAAACACCGCTCCGGCGTCAAAAATCGTCGTAGGACAAAAAATCGCCACCCTATCTTGCAGGAAAAAATCCGGGGAACACGATGGCGTCGTCAAAAGTGCAGGTCGTCGAGCTAGTTTTCGAGAAAAAAAAAAAAAAATTCTCAAAACTCGACAAAAAAATAAAACGATCAGTGGACCGTGTAGAGAATCTAAAACTGCATAAGAATCGTATAGACCAAAATTGGCGTTCACGTGCTCGTTTTTGAGAAAAAAGTTAAAAAAGCTCTCAAAATTCGAGATAAAAAAAAAAAAAACCATCTACCAGGTAGCCAACGGTAAACGGTACAAGTATCGTACGGGCGAAAACGAGCGTTACCGTGCTCGTTTTCGAGTTATTGACGAAAAACAGCCTGGAGCGATCGGTCCGGCGGTCGACGCGCGAAAGTTTCTAAGTCCGCTCTGCTCCGAAACACCGCTCCGGCGTCAAAAATCGTCGTAGGACAAAAAATAGACACGCTATCTTGCAGGAAAAAATCCGGGGAACACGATGGCGTCGTCAAAAGTGCAGGTCGTCGAGCTCGTTTTCGAGAAAAAAAAAAAAAAATTCTCAAAATTCGACAAAAAAATAAAACGATCAGTGGACCGTGTAGAGAATATAAAACTGCATAAGAATCGTATAGACGAAAATTGGCGTTCACGTGCTCGTTTTTGTGGAAAAAATTAAAAAAGCTCTCAAACTTCGAGATAAAAAAAAAAAAAACCGTCTACCAGGTAGCCAACGGTAAACGGTACAAGTATCGTACGGGCGAAAACGAGCGTTACCGTGCTCGTTTTCGAGTTATTGACGAAAAACAGCCTGGAGCGATCGGTCCGGCGGTCGACGCGCGAAAGTTTCTAAGTCCGCTCTGCTCCGAATCATCGCTCCGGCGTCAAAAATCGTCGTAGGACAAAAAATCGCCACCCTATCTTGCAGGAAAAAATCCGGGGAACACGATGGCGTCGTCAAAAGTGCAGGTCGTCGAGCTCGTTTTCGAGAAAAAAAAAAAAAAATTCTCAAAATTCGACAAAAAAATAAAACGATCAGTGGACCGTGTAGAGAATATAAAACTGCATAAGAATCGTATAGACCAAAATTGGCGTTCACGTGCTCGTTTTTGAGAAAAAAGTTAAAAAAGCTCTCAAAATTCGAGATAAAAAAAAAAAAAACCATCTACCAGGTAGCCAACGGTAAACGGTACAAGTATCGTACGGGCGAAAACGAGCGTTACCGTGCTCGTTTTCGAGTTATTGACGAAAAACAGCCTGGAGCGATCGGTCCGGCGGTCGACGCGCGAAAGTTTCTAAGTCCGCTCTGCTCCGAAACACCGCTCCGGCGTCAAAAATCGTCGTAGGACAAAAAATAGACACGCTATCTTGCAGGAAAAAATCCGGGGAACACGATGGCGTCGTCAAAAGTGCAGGTCGTCGAGCTCGTTTTCGAGAAAAAAAAAAAAAAATTCTCAAAATTCGACAAAAAAATAAAACGATCAGTGGACCGTGTAGAGAATATAAAACTGCATAAGAATCGTATAGACGAAAATTGGCGTTCACGTGCTCGTTTTTGTGGAAAAAATTAAAAAAGCTCTCAAAATTCGAGATAAAAAAAAAAAAAACCATCTACCAGGTAGCCAACGGTAAACGGTACAAGTATCGTACGGGCGAAAACGAGCGTTACCGTGCTCGTTTTCGAGTTATTGACGAAAAACAGCCTGGAGCGATCGGTCCGGCGGTCGACGCGCGAAAGTTTCTAAGTCCGCTCTGCTCCGAAACACCGCTCCGGCGTCAAAAATCGTCGTAGGACAAAAAATAGACACGCTATCTTGCAGGAAAAAATCCGGGGAACACGATGGCGTCGTCAAAAGTGCAGGTCGTCGAGCTCGTTTTCGAGAAAAAAAAAACAAAATTCTCAAAATTCGACAAAAAAATAAAACGATCAGTGGACCGTGTAGAGAATATAAAACTGCATAAGAATCGTATAGACGAAAATTGGCGTTCACGTGCTCGTTTTTGTGGAAAAAATTAAAAAAGCTCTCAAACTTCGAGATAAAAAAAAAAAAAACCGTCTACCAGGTAGCCAACGGTAAACGGTACAAGTATCGTACGGGCGAAAACGAGCGTTACCGTGCTCGTTTTCGAGTTATTGACGAAAAACAGCCTGGAGCGATCGGTCCGGCGGTCGACGCGCGAAAGTTTCTAAGTCCGCTCTGCTCCGAAACACCGCTCCGGCGTCAAAAATCGTCGTAGGACAAAAAATCGCCACCCTATCTTGCAGGAAAAAATCCGGGGAACACGATGGCGTCGTCAAAAGTGCAGGTCGTCGAGCTAGTTTTCGAGAAAAAAAAAAAAAAATTCTCAAAACTCGACAAAAAAATAAAACGATCAGTGGACCGTGTAGAGAATCTAAAACTGCATAAGAATCGTATAGACCAAAATTGGCGTTCACGTGCTCGTTTTTGAGAAAAAAGTTAAAAAAGCTCTCAAAATTCGAGATAAAAAAAAAAAAAACCATCTACCAGGTAGCCAACGGTAAACGGTACAAGTATCGTACGGGCGAAAACGAGCGTTACCGTGCTCGTTTTCGAGTTATTGACGAAAAACAGCCTGGAGCGATCGGTCCGGCGGTCGACGCGCGAAAGTTTCTAAGTCCGCTCTGCTCCGAAACACCGCTCCGGCGTCAAAAATCGTCGTAGGACAAAAAATAGACACGCTATCTTGCAGGAAAAAATCCGGGGAACACGATGGCGTCGTCAAAAGTGCAGGTCGTCGAGCTCGTTTTCGAGAAAAAAAAAAAAAAATTCTCAAAATTCGACAAAAAAATAAAACGATCAGTGGACCGTGTAGAGAATATAAAACTGCATAAGAATCGTATAGACGAAAATTGGCGTTCACGTGCTCGTTTTTGTGGAAAAAATTAAAAAAGCTCTCAAACTTCGAGATAAAAAAAAAAAAAACCGTCTACCAGGTAGCCAACGGTAAACGGTACAAGTATCGTACGGGCGAAAACGAGCGTTACCGTGCTCGTTTTCGAGTTATTGACGAAAAACAGCCTGGAGCGATCGGTCCGGCGGTCGACGCGCGAAAGTTTCTAAGTCCGCTCTGCTCCGAATCATCGCTCCGGCGTCAAAAATCGTCGTAGGACAAAAAATCGCCACCCTATCTTGCAGGAAAAAATCCGGGGAACACGATGGCGTCGTCAAAAGTGCAGGTCGTCGAGCTCGTTTTCGAGAAAAAAAAAAAAAAATTCTCAAAATTCGACAAAAAAATAAAACGATCAGTGGACCGTGTAGAGAATATAAAACTGCATAAGAATCGTATAGACGAAAATTGGCGTTCACGTGCTCGTTTTTGTGGAAAAAATTAAAAAAGCTCTCAAACTTCGAGATAAAAAAAAAAAAAACCGTCTACCAGGTAGCCAACGGTAAACGGTACAAGTATCGTACGGGCGAAAACGAGCGTTACCGTGCTCGTTTTCGAGTTATTGACGAAAAACAGCCTGGAGCGATCGGTCCGGCGGTCGACGCGCGAAAGTTTCTAAGTCCGCTCTGCTCCGAATCATCGCTCCGGCGTCAAAAATCGTCGTAGGACAAAAAATCGCCACCCTATCTTGCAGGAAAAAATCCGGGGAACACGATGGCGTCGTCAAAAGTGCAGGTCGTCGAGCTCGTTTTCGAGAAAAAAAAAAAAAAATTCTCAAAATTCGACAAAAAAATAAAACGATCAGTGGACCGTGTAGAGAATCTAAAACTGCATAAGAATCGTATAGACCAAAATTGGCGTTCACGTGCTCGTTTTTGAGAAAAAAGTTAAAAAAGCTCTCAAAATTCGAGATAAAAAAAAAAAAAACCATCTACCAGGTAGCCAACGGTAAACGGTACAAGTATCGTACGGGCGAAAACGAGCGTTACCGTGCTCGTTTTCGAGTTATTGACGAAAAACAGCCTGGAGCGATCGGTCCGGCGGTCGACGCGCGAAAGTTTCTAAGTCCGCTCTGCTCCGAAACACCGCTCCGGCGTCAAAAATCGTCGTAGGACAAAAAATAGACACGCTATCTTGCAGGAAAAAATCCGGGGAACACGATGGCGTCGTCAAAAGTGCAGGTCGTCGAGCTCGTTTTCGAGAAAAAAAAAAAAAAATTCTCAAAATTCGACAAAAAAATAAAACGATCAGTGGACCGTGTAGAGAATATAAAACTGCATAAGAATCGTATAGACGAAAATTGGCGTTCACGTGCTCGTTTTTGTGGAAAAAATTAAAAAAGCTCTCAAAATTCGAGATAAAAAAAAAAAAAACCATCTACCAGGTAGCCATCGGTAAACGGTACAAGTATCGTACGGGCGAAAACGAGCGTTACCGTGCTCGTTTTCGAGTTATTGACGAAAAACAGCCTGGAGCGATCGGTCCGGCGGTCGACGCGCGAAAGTTTCTAAGTCCGCTCTGCTCCGAAACACCGCTCCGGCGTCAAAAATCGTCGTAGGACAAAAAATAGACACGCTATCTTGCAGGAAAAAATCCGGGGAACACGATGGCGTCGTCAAAAGTGCAGGTCGTCGAGCTCGTTTTCGAGAAAAAAAAAAAAAAATTCTCAAAATTCGACAAAAAAATAAAACGATCAGTGGACCGTGTAGAGAATCTAAAACTGCATAAGAATCGTATAGACGAAAATTGGCCTTAACGTGCTGGTTTTCGAGTTATTGACGATAAGCCGGTATATATATGTCCGAGATAAAAAAAAAGATAGGGACAGTGGGAATCTCCTATACTATCACGGGCGTGTATTCTCCTACTAGTTTGATGGTTGCTGTTGCATAAACCACCGACTGTTTGGCCCGCCGTTTAACCGCGCAGTTTAAAATTGCAACACAATGTTGGTGTCGCTCCGGATCGAAAAAATGGAAAAACGACATACTTTACGCATAGGGGCGGCTGATCTTAACATATTTTGTCAATGTCATCTTCCCAGTGACCCTAGGAAGGAGTTTGCCGTTGCACGTTTTCCTATTAAAAAGTAATTAGTGTACAAAAATTTTCGTGAAGCAAAAAACAAGAATATGAAAGTACGTTCCATGAGCATTACGGTGAATAAAACAGAAATTAAAAATTCCCGAGGGGTTGAACAGCATCATATTGAATTCGTTTTGCTGACTGGGGTCTGCGCCCCCCAGACCCCCGCTACACTAGCCCAGACCAAACCCACTTTGTAATAGTGGTATCATATTAAATTGAACAGCATCGTACTTAATTCGTTTTGCTGAATGGGGGGCTGCGCCCCCCAAACCCCCGCTACACTAGCCCAGACCTAACCCATTTTGTAATAGCGGTATCAAATTAAATTGAACAGCATCGTACTAAATTCGTTTTGCTGACTGGGGGGCTGCGCCCCCCAGACCCCCGCAACACTAGCCCGGACCTAACCCACTTTGTAATAGCGGTATCATATTAAATTGAACAGCATCGTACTAAATTCGTTTTGCTGAATGGGGGGCTGCGCCCCCCAAACCCCCGCTACACTAGCCCAGACCTAACCCATTTTGTAATAGCGGTATCAAATTAAATTGAACAGCATCATATTGAATTCGTTTTGCTGACTGGGGTCTGCGCCCCCCAGACCCCCGCTACAATAGCCCAGACCTAACCCACTTTGTAATAGTGGTATCATATTAAATTGAACAGCATCGTACTTAATTCGTTTTGCTGAATGGGGGGCTGCGCCCCCCAAACCCCCGCTACACTAGCCCAGACCTAACCCATTTTGTAATAGCGGTATCAAATTAAATTGAACAGCATCGTACTAAATTCGTTTTGCTGACAGGGGTCTGCGCCCCCCAGACCCCCGCTACACTAGCCCAGACCTAACCCCCTTTGTAATAGCGGTATCATATTAAATTGAACAGCATCATATTGAATTCGTTTTGCTGACTGGGGTCTGCGCGCCCCAGACCCCCGCAACACTAGCCCGGACCTAACCCACTTTGTAATAGCGGTATCACATTAAATTGAACAGCATCGTACTAAATTCGTTTTGCTGAATGGGGGGCTGCGCCCCCCAAACCCCCGCTACACTAGCCCAGACCTAACCCATTTTGTAATAGCGGTATCAAACTAAATTGAACAGCATCATATTGAATTCGTTTTGCTGACTGGGGTCTGCGCCCCCCCGACCCCCGCTACAATAGCCCAGACCTAACCCACTTTGTAATAGTGGTATCATATTAAATTGAACAGCATCGTACTTAATTCGTTTTGCTGAATGGGGGGCTGCGCCCCCCAAACCCCCGCTACACTAGCCCAGACCTAACCCATTTTGTAATAGCGGTATCAAATTAAATTGAACAGCATCGTACTAAATTCGTTTTGCTGACAGGGGTCTGCGCCCCCCAGACCCCCGCTACACTAGCCCAGACCTAACCCCCTTTGTAATAGCGGTATCATATTAAATTGAACAGCATCATATTGAATTCGTTTTGCTGACTGGGGTCTGCGCGCCCCAGACCCCCGCAACACTAGCCCGGACCTAACCCACTTTGTAATAGCGGTATCATATTAAATTGAACAGCATCGTACTAAATTCGTTTTGCTGAATGGGGGGCTGCGCCCCCCAAACCCCCGCTACACTAGCCCAGACCTAACCCATTTTGTAATAGCGGTATCAAATTAAATTGAACAGCATCATATTGAATTCGTTTTGCTGACTGGGGTCTGCGCCCCCCAGACCCCCGCTATACTAGCCCAGACCTAACCCACTTTGTAATAGTGGTATCATATTAAATTGAACAGCATCGTACATAATTCGTTTTGCTGAATGGGGGGCTGCGCCCCCCAAACCCCCGCTACACTAGCCCAGACCTAACCCATTTTGTAATAGCTGTATCAAATTAAATTGAACAGCATCATATTGAATTCGTTTTGCTGACAGGGGTCTGCGCCCCCCAGACCCCCGCTACACTAGCCCAGACCTAACCCACTTTGTAATAGTGGTATCATATTAAATTGAACAGCATCGTACATAATTCGTTTTGCTGAATGGGGGGCTGCGCCCCCCAAACCCCCGCTACACTAGCCCAGACCTAACCCATTTTGTAATAGCGGTATCAAATTAAATTGAACAGCATCATATTGAATTCGTTTTGCTGACTGGGGTCTGCGCCCCCCAAACCCCCGCTACACTAGCCCAGACCTAACCCATTTTGTAATAGCGGTATCAAATTAAATTGAACAGCATCATATTGAATTCGTTTTGCTGACTGGGGTCTGCGCCCCCCAAACCCCCGCTACACCAGCCCAGACCTAACCCATTTTGTAATAGCGGTATCAAATTAAATTGAGCAGCATCATATTGAATTCGTTTTGCTGACAGGGGTCTGCGCCCCCCAGACCCCCGCTACACTAGCCCAGACCTAACCCCCTTTGTAATAGCGGTATCATATTAAATTGAACAGCATCATATTGAATTCGTTTTGCTGACTGGGGTCTGCGCGCCCCAAACCCCCGCAACACTGGCCCAGACCTAGCCCATTTTGTAATGACTGTATTGGAACTGCGTTAGGGCTAGTTTAGAATTGGTTAGGTGAAGTAATGCGGAGAGCAGTTTCGCCTGCGTCCCGGGATGCTTGTTGGCATGAGTGGTGTCTGAATGAGTAAAGACGGATGAGACACTTGTGGGGTATGGTGAGTCAGATTCCCAAACTACCCATATATTCTTCTGAGGCATGGGTGCCTATCCAAGGATCTCCTTCGGTATCTAAAACAGAAATAAAAAAAAAAAAAAAAAAAAAAAAAAAAAATGAATATGGACTGTGTTAGGACTGAATTGGATAAGGTCTGGGTTACGTCTCGGTTAGGTCTGAGTTAGGACTGGTTTAAGACTGGGTTAGGACTGGGTTAGGACTGGGTTAGGACTGGGTTAGGTCTGGGTTAGGACTGGGTTAGGTCTGGGTTAGGTCTGGGTTAGGACTGGGTTAGGTCTGGGTTAGGACTGGGTTAGGACTGGGTTAGGTCTGGGTTAGGTCTGGGTTAGGTCTGGGTTAGGACTGGGTTAGGACTGGGTTACGACTGGGTTAGGTCTGGGTTACGACTGGGTTAGGTCTGGGTTACGACTGGGTTAGGTCTGGGTTACGACTGGGTTAGGTCTGGGTTACGACTGGGTTAGGATTGGGTTAGGTCTGGTTTAGGACTGGGTTAGGTCTAGGTTAGGACTGGGTTAGGTCTGGGTTAGGTCTGGGTTAGGACTGGGTTAGGTCTGGGTTAGGACTGGGTTAGTACTGGGTTAGGACTGGGTTAGGTCTGGGTTAGGTCTGGGTTATTTCTGGGTTAGGTCTGGGTTAGGTCTGGGTTAGGTCTGGGTTAGGGCTGGGTTAGGTCTGGGTTAGGTCTGGGTCAGGTCTGGGGTATTTCTGGGTTAGGACTGGGTTAGGTCTGGGTTAGGTCTGGGTTATTTCTGGGTTAGGTCTGGGTTAGGTCTGGGTTAGGTCTGGGTTAGGTCTGGGTTAGGACTGGGTTAGGTCTGGGTTAGGACTGGGTTAGGTCTGGGTTAGGTCTGGGTTAGGTCTGGGTTAGGTCTGGGTTATTTCTGGGTTAGGTCTGGGTTAGGTCTGGGTTAGGTCTGGGTTAGGGCTGGGTTAGGTCTGGGTTAGGTCTGGGTCAGGTCTGGGGTATTTCTGGGTTAGGACTGGGTTAGGTCTGGGTTAGGACTGGGTTAGGTCTGGGTTAGGACTGGGTTAGGACTGGGTTAGGTCTGGGTTAGGTCTGGGTTAGGTTTGGGTTAGGACTGGGTAGGTTCTGGGTTAGGACTTGGTTAGGACTGGGTTAGGACTGTGTTAGGACTGGGTTAGGTCTGGGTTAGGTCTGGGTTAGGACTGGGTTAGGTCTGGGTTAGGACTGGGTTAGGACTGGGTTAGGTCTGGGTTAGGTCTGGGTTAGGACTGGGTTAGGTCTGGGTTAGGACTGGGTTAGGTCTGGGTTAGTACTGGATTTGGTTAGGTCTGGGTTAGGTCTGGGTTAGGTCTGGGTTAGGACTGGGTTAGGACTGGGTTAGGTCTGGGTTAGGACTGGGTTAGGACTGGGTTAGGACTGGGTTAGGTCTGGGTTAGGTCTGGGTTATTTCTGGGTTAGGTCTGGGTTAGGTCTGGGTTAGGTCTGGGTTAGGTCTGGGTTAGGTCTGGGTTAGGACTGGGTTAGGACTGGGTTAGGTCTGGGTTAGGTCTGGGTTAGGACTGGGTTAGGTCTGGGTTAGGACTGGGTTAGGTCTGGGTTAGGTCTGGGTTCGGTCTGGGTTAGGACTGGGTTAGGTCTGGGTTAGGTCTGGGTTAGGTCTGGGTTAGGTCTGGGTTAGGACTGGGTTAGGACTGGGTTAGGACTGGGTTAGGTCTGGGTTAGGTCTGGGTTATTTCTGGGTTAGGACTGGGTTAGGACTGGGTTAGGACTGGGTTAGGTCTGGGTTAGGTCTGGGTTAGGTCTGAGTTAGGTCTGGGTTAGGACTGGGTTAGGACTGGGTTAGGTCTGGGTTAGGTCTGGGTTAGGACTGGGTTAGGACTGGGTTAGGTCTGGGTTAGGTCTGGGTTAGGACTGGGTTAGGTCTGGGTTAGGACTGGGTTAGGTCTGGGTTAGTACTGGATTTGGTTAGGTCTGGGTTAGGTCTGGGTTAGGTCTGGGTTAGGTCTGGGTTAGGACTGGGTTAGGTCTGGGTTAGGACTGGGTTAGGTCTGGGTTAGTACTGGATTTGGTTAGGTCTGGGTTAGGTCTGGGTTAGGTCTGGGTTAGGACTGGGTTAGGACTGGGTTAGGTCTGGGTTAGGACTGGGTTAGGACTGGGTTAGGACTGGGTTAGGTCTGGGTTAGGTCTGGGTTAGGACTGGGTTAGGTCTGGGTTAGGTCTGGGTTCGGTCTGGGTTAGGTCTGGGTTAGGTCTGGGTTAGGACTGGGTTAGGACTGGGTTAGGTCTGGGTTAGGTCTGGGTTAGGACTGGGTTAGGTCTGGGTTAGGACTGGGTTAGGTCTGGGTTAGTACTGGATTTGGTTAGGTCTGGGTTAGGTCTGGGTTAGGGCTGGGTTAGGTCTGGGTTCGGTCTGGGTTAGGTTTGGGTTAGGTCTGGGTTAGGACTGGGTTAGGACTGGGTTAGGTCTGGGTTAGGACTGGGTTAGGACTGGGTTAGGTCTGGGTTAGGACTGGGTTAGGACTGGGTTAGGTCTGGGTTAGGACTGGGTTAGGACTGGGTTAGGTCTGGGTTAGGTCTGGGTTAGGACTGGGTTAGGTCTGGGTTAGGTCTGGGTTCGGTCTGGGTTAGGTCTGGGTTAGGTCTGGGTTAGGACTGGGTTAGGACTGGGTTAGGTCTGGGTTAGGACTGGGTTAGGACTGGGTTAGGTCTGGGTTAGGACTGGGTTAGGACTGGGTTAGGTCTGGGTTAGGACTGGGTTAGGACTGGGTTAGGTCTGGGTTAGGTCTGGGTTAGGACTGGGTTAGGTCTGGGTTAGGACTGGGTTAGGTCTGGGTTTAGTACTGGATTTGGTTAGGTCTGGGTTAGGTCTGGGTTAGGTCTGGGTTAGGACTGGGTTAGGACTGGGTTAGGTCTGGGTTAGGACTGGGTTAGGACTGGGTTAGGTCTGGGTTAGGACTGGGTTAGGACTGGGTTAGGACTGGGTTAGGTCTGGGTTAGGTCTGGGTTATTTCTGGGTTAGGTCTGGGTTAGGTCTGGGTTAGGTCTGGGTTAGGTCTGGGTTAGGTCTGGGTTAGGACTGGGTTAGGACTGGGTTAGGTCTGGGTTAGGTCTGGGTTAGGACTGGGTTAGGTCTGGGTTAGGACTGGGTTAGGTCTGGGTTAGGTCTGGGTTCGGTCTGGGTTAGGACTGGGTTAGGTCTGGGTTAGGTCTGGGTTAGGTCTGGGTTAGGTCTGGGTTAGGTCTGGGTTAGGTCTGGGTTAGGACTGGGTTAGGACTGGGTTAGGTCTGGGTTAGGTCTGGGTTAGGACTGGGTTAGGTCTGGGTTAGTACTGGATTTGGTTAGGTCTGGGTTAGGTCTGGGTTAGGTCTGGGTTAGGACTGGGTTAGGACTGGGTTAGGTCTGGGTTAGGACTGGGTTAGGACTGGGTTAGGACTGGGTTAGGTCTGGGTTAGGTCTGGGTTATTTCTGGGTTAGGTCTGGGTTAGGTCTGGGTTAGGTCTGGGTTAGGTCTGGGTTAGGTCTGGGTTAGGACTGGGTTAGGTCTGGGTTAGGTCTGGGTTCGGTCTGGGTTAGGTCTGGGTTAGGTCTGGGTTAGGTCTGAGTTAGGTCTGGGTTAGGACTGGGTTAGGACTGGGTTAGGACTGGGTTAGGACTGGGTTAGGTCTGGGTTGGTACTGGATTTGGTTTGGTCGGGCTTCGGTTGAGACTAGATTCGAGTAGAACTAAGTTTGCGACTGATCGGTCCGGCACTCGTGGCTAGGTTTGCGACTGATCGGTCCGGCACTCGTGGGTAGGTTTGCGACTGATCGGTCCGGCACTCGTGGCTAAGTTTGCGACTGATCGGTCCGGCACTCGTGGCTTGGTTTGCGACTGATCGGTCCGGCACTCGTGGCTAGGTTTGCGACTGATCGGTTCGGTGCAACCAAATTTGCGACCGATCGGTCCGGTGCGCCGTTAGCCTAACCCAGCGGCGTATTGCTTTGAAGTGGAAAAGACCAAGTCCAGCGGCGTATTGCTTTTGGAAAAAAAATACCAAGTCCAGCGGCGTATTGCTTTTGAAAAAAAAAGACTAAGTCCAGCGGCGTATTGC